>NC_090324.1:204067501-204159021 GCF_040869045.1 Eurosta solidaginis
ATACATCTAAGGGCCACTCGCTTTTAAAACCCTCATTAATACCTTTAATTTGATATCCATATCGTACAAACACATTCTAGAGTCTACCCTGGCCCACCCTAATGGCGATATCTCGAAAAGGCGTGCACCTATAGACCTAATGCACACTCCCTCTTAAAATGCTCAGTAACACCTTTCGTTTGATACCCATATCGTAAAAACATTCTAGAGTCACCCCTGGCCCACCCTAATGGCGATATCTCGAAAAGGTGTCCACCTATAGACCTAATGTCCACTCCCTCTTAAAATGCTCAGTAGCACCTTTCCTTTGATACCCATATCGTACAAACATTCTAGAGTCACCCCTGGCCCACCTTTATGGCGATATCTCGAAAAGACGTCCACCTATAGAACTAAGGATTGCTCCCTTTTAAAATACTCATTACCACCTTTCATTTGATACCCATATCGTACAAACACATTCCAGAGTCACCCCTGGCCCACCCTAATGGCGATATCTCGAAAAGGCGTCCACCTATGGACCTAATGCCCACTCCCTCTTAAAATGCTCAGTAACACCTTTCGTTTGATACCCATATCGTACAAACACATTCTAGAGTCACCCCTGGCCCAACCTAATGGCGACATTTCGAAAAGGCGTCCACCTATAGACCTAATGCCCACTCCCTCTTAAAACGCTCAGTAACACCTTTCGTTTGATTCCCATATCGTACAACTACAGACACCCCTGGTCCACCTTTATGGCGATATCTCGAAACGGCGTCCACCTAGGGAACTAAGGATCACTCCTTTTCAAAATACTCATTAACAGCTTTCATTTGATACCCATATCGTACAAACATATTCTAGAGTCACCCCTGGTCCACCTTTATGGGGATTTCTCGAAAAGGCGTTCACCTATAGAACTAAAGCCCATTCCCTTTTAAAATACTCATTATCACCTTTCATTTGATACCCATATCGTACAAACACATTCTAGAGTCAGCCCTGGTCCACCTTTATGGCGATATCCCTAAATGGCGTCCATCCATAGAACTATGGCCTACTCTCTCTTAAAATACTCTTTAATACCTTCCATTTGATACACATGTCATACAACCACATTCCAGGGTTACCCTAGGTTCATTTTCCTACATGGTGATTTTCCTTATTTTATCTCCATAGCTCTCAACTGAGTATGTAATGTTCGGTTACACCCGAACTTAGCCTTCCTTACTTGTTTTATATTCAGTTGAGCAGAGCTCACAGAGTATATTAAGTTTGATTGGATAACGGTTGGTTGTACATATATAAAGGAATCGAGATAGATATAGACTTCCATATATCAAAATAATCAGGATCGAAAAAAATTTGATTGAGCCATGTCCGTCCGTCCGTCCGTCCGTCCGTCAGTTAACACGATAACTTGAGTAAATTTTGAGGTATCTTGATGAAATTTGGTATGTAGGTTTCTGAGCACTCATCTCATATCGCTATTTAAAATGAACAATATCGGACTATAACCACGCCCACTTTTTCGATATCGAAAATTTCGAAAAACCGAAAAATTGCGATAATTCATTACAAAAGACAGATAAAGCGATGGTAGATGAGTTGAACTTATCAGGCAGAATAGAAAATTGGTAAAATTTTGGACAATGGGCGTGGCACCGCCCACTTTTAAAAGAAGGTAATTTAAAAATTTTGCAAGCTGTAATTTGGCAGTCGTTGAAGATATCATGATGAAATTTGTCAGGAATGTTACTCCTATTACTATATGTACGCTTAATAAAAATTAGCAAAATCCGAGAAGGACCACGCCCACTTTAAAAAAAAATTTTTTTTAAAGTAAAATTTTAACTAATAATATCTTTACAGTATATAAGTAAATTATGTCAACATTCAACTCCAGTAATGATATAGTGCAACAAAATACAAGAATAAAAGAAAATTTCAAAATGGGCGTGGCTCCGCCCTTTTTCATTTAATTTGTCCAGGATACTTTTAACGCCATAAGTCGAACAAAAATTAACCAATCCTTTTGAAATTTGGTAGGAGCATAGATTTTATGATGCTAACTCTTTTCTGTGAAAATGCGCGAAATCGGTTGATGCCACGCCCAGTTTTTATACACAGTCGTCCGTCTGTCCTTCCGCATGGCCGTTAACACGATAACTTGAGCAAAAATCGACATATCTTTAATGAACTTAGTTCACGTGCTTACGTGAACTCACTTTATCGTGGTATGAAAAATTAACGAAATCCGACTATGACCACGCCCACTTTTTCGATATCGAAAATTACGAAAAATGAAAAAAATGCCATAATTCTATACCAAATACGAAAAAAGGGATGAAACATGGTAAGGTAATTGGATTGTTTTATTGAAGCGAAATATAACTTTAGAAAAAACTTTATAAAATGGTTGTGACACCTACCATATTAAGTAGAAGAAAATGAAAAAGTTCTGCAGGGCGAAATAAAAAACCTTTAAAATCTTGGTATTACATATATAAATAAATTAGCGGTATCCAACAGATGATGTTCTGGGTCACCCTGGTCCACATTTCGGTCGATATCTGGAAAACGCCTTCACATATACAACTACCACCACTCCCTTTTAAAACTCTCATTAATACCTTTAATTTGATACCCACATCGTACAAACTCATTCTAGAGTCACCCCTGGTCCACCTTTATGGCTATATCCCTAAATGGCGTCCACCTATAGAACTATGGCCCACTCCCTCATAAAATACTCATTAATAACATTCGTTTGATGCCCATATTATACAAACAAATTCTAGGGTCACCCCTGTTCAGAATGGTTCCTTCGGCAAAGTTTCTTATTTTGATTCCTAGAATATGATTTTCGCAGAGCAATGGGCGATTTTTTGCCTCCCCACAAATCGACCCGGCCTAATAGATATTGTTAATAATACTAATCTTAGGGTTACGAAAATGTTCTCAATCTCATAACTGTAATCCTTTTCATTTCTATTCATTTAACTTTTGGTATTTATAGACCTACCCAAATATAATTTGAATCATTAGTATAGGGACTATTAAAGAGGACATATCGCCCTAAAAATATTTAAAGCGTTTTACTTTTTTTTGGTTGCCGAGTTTGGTTTGACTTAGACACAAGTAGACAGTATTGACTCTTGTGGCTAGTTTTTCTAAGCACGGATGTACTAATGCACTTAAGGAAGACCTTCTTCCCTACAATACGAATATGTTTATACATATGTATGTTTGTATGCACACTTCTTTTTGCACTTAAGATCTTTATTTATTTCACTAAACTGTTTATTTTTTGTTCGTTTCTTATTTATGGTATACAATTTTACTTAAGCTAAGTTTATTTTTGTATGTACAAATTTTATGTAAAAAAATGTTATGTAAAAAACAATAACTTTGGTTATTTGCTCGTCGCAAACCCGATTTATTTGTTTTTAATGTTAATATTTTTATTTTTTTAGTTCACCCTAATGAGGTAAAGTATTTTTATGTATGTACATATGTATGTGACTTTGCACTTATTATTTTTTATTGTTTCTTTAATTTAATATTTCTCTTTAATTGTTTACATTATTTGCACAATTTTACAAAGTCAATGCGTTGCGAACCGCGGCAACTTTCGATTTTATATATATAGTTATAAACTTTAATATTTATTATTTAATTATTTATTTTAACGTTTAACACTTTTTCGTATTTATTTTTGAGGCATTTGTACAGTGTGGCAGAAATCGATTAACTAATATAAAGCGGTCCAGTGCACTCCGTTGGACCACTTACTTATTAACTTAAAAAGAGAGGAAACGGTAAGTATATTCTCGTAAATAGGTAGGTATGTATGCATTTCTTAAATATTCATATATTATGCAAACGGTAACCAAATTTATACAGGGTGAATGTAAAGTATGAGTATGAGTATGTAAAGATTTTTTACAATGTAAGTATTTCAAAAAGGTAAGTATTTCAAAATGGTAAGTATTTCAAGCAGTATTTCAAAATGGTAAGTATTTCCAAAGGCTAAGTATTTCAAGTAAGTATATTAAAATTTAATGTGTTTATAAGTATATGTATATTTACATATCGCAATAATTAAACACCCTCGAAGGCGATGAGGCTTGCGCTCATGTCTTCAGCAACAGGAGATACTTAGTTTTGTCCTCAATTACCATCAAACCCAACTTTCCGCTTCTTTTTCCAATTTGGAGTAAGCAGAACTTACGGGGCGGGTGTTCAGGCCGATGATATTGTAATGAATTTTGGGAAATTCCCCTTATTCCAAACAATCTGCTAACGTTCGAATCACTGAACTGTTGAATAAATCACTCCAATATTCAGTATTGCAATATGGGCTTTATTTAGTCTACTTGGGAGTAGTACAATTATACTTCAATATCACGTACTTCACTACTTCGGCTGATGATCACAAGTGTGTGTGTGAAATATCTCTTCATTGGCTTGTATGTATGTATGTAAATGATGATTGATGTATTCATGTAAACAACTGTGGCTTGCTTCATGTTTTTGTTGTTGCTTGATTATTTACTAACAGCCAAGTGATGCAAAAATTCGCCAAACTGCCCTCCACCTAAGTCGGATCGTCCCGATCAGACAAATTTTCTGATATAAACGCTGCCAGCATTTCCAAATGAACCACTTTAATTTTGTTTCGTGGTTTGTCAATGGTTTGTATGCGGTAAACTACATCGTTTATCCGTTTTACAACTTTGTATGGGCCTTCCCAATTACACTGTAATTTCGGGGAAAAACCTTTTTTTCGTTGTGGGTTGTATAGCAGCACCAAATCTCGTTCCCGAAAACCTTCCGAATTAATTGCTTTCTCGTATCTGGCTTTCATCTTGTCACTCGTAATCTTGGTTCGTTTTCTTACAAGATCGTGTATTTCCCTCATCTCTTCCCCCAAGACACCAGTGTATTTCTTGGCACTTCCTTCCGCATCGGCATTTATCTCAAACTTCAAATCAACTGGCAGTCGAAGGTCATTCCCAAAAATTACCTTTGCGCGGGTTTGGCCCATTGTCTCATGCACTGCCTATAGGTAAGCCATCAAGAATAATGATATGTGTGTATTCCACTCTTTATGGAACTATTCCACTACTTTCCTTAAGGGTTCTTCCAAGCTTCTATTGAAACGTTCCACCATACCATCGGACTGAGGATGCAATATAGTTGTACATGTTTTTCGAATGCCCAGTGCCTTACACATTCCTTGGAACACAGCTGATTCAAAATTTCTCCCTTGGTCAGAATGTAACTCCATTGGTACACCATACCTTGCAAGCCAATTGTTTATAAACATTTCTGATACTGTTTCCGCTTCTTGATTTGGGATTGGGTATACCTCTGGCCATTTGCTGAAATAATCCATAACCACCAGTACATATTTGTTTCCGCAGGTGCTAGTAGGAAATGGATCTGCGACATCCATAGCGAGTTATATTGCTTCATCTGGCCATGACTTCGGGTTTTGGGCCCTTTCGCTGTGCTGCAAACTTCGCAGTTGGCAATCCACTCTGTGACCGACTGACGATAACCAACCCAATAGAATATTTTCTTTATTTTCTCGAGCGTCTTCGTAATTCCAAGATGGCATCCACTTGGACCGTCATGTAGCTCGTTGAGAACGTCAGGAATCCTTTTCCTGGGAACAACTATCACTTTCCTCTTACACTGACCATCCTCATTCTCCCACACTCGATGCAAGCGACCGAATATCACCTCTAAACTGTTCCACTGTGGCCAATATGACTTCGCAACAGGACTCTCTGCTGACATCTTCTCTCTATTTGGTCTTTCGTTTCGTTCGAACCCCTTCATAACATATGACAGATCAGTATCTTCTAGCTGACTCTTTCTCAATTGTTCCTTGTCCCATTAATTCGTACACGTTATAGTCATTAGCCGCACATCTATGATGTCTTCCTTAGCCTGAGCTCTCGAACAGTGTTTGCATTCCAAATTACATGGTCTTCGTGACATTGCATCGGCATTCCCATGGGTACTACCTTTCCGATGCTCAATGGAAAAGTCATAGCTTTGGAGTCGCTCGATCCACCGTGTCAATTGACCTTCTGGATTACGGAACTGCAGGAGCAATTTCAAAGCTGCGTGATCTGTCCTGACGCGAAAACGCTGCCCGTAGAGGTACTCGTGAAAATGTTTAATGTACTCTACCAATACCAACAGCTCTCTCCGTGTAACGCAATAATTCCTCCCGGGTTTTCAATTGATCGGCTGTAATATGCAGCTATAGCATATCCGCTCGCATCTGTATCTAGAATAAACGTTGCTCCTGGAATCGGTTATGCCAACATTGGGGCAGTGCACAAACGCTCTTTCAATGTTTGAAAAGCCAATTCTTGGTCCTTCTTCCATTCAAAAGCTTTTTTTTCTTATAAGCTCATGGAGGCTATGGGCTACGCTGGCAAAATTTGGTACAAATCGGTGGTAATATGTGCACAGCCCAAGGAAACTTCTTAATTCATGCAGGTTCTGTGGTCTTGGCCAATCCTTTACAGCTTCTATCTTTTCATTCGCAGTGCAGATGCCATCTGTCGTTACCTTGTGACCCAAATAATTTACATCCCTTTTGAACAGCGAACACTTTTTGGACTCAGTTTCACAACAGCGCCAGATATTCTCTGGAAAACTTCCTCCAAGTTCTTAAGATGTCTATCAAAGTCTTTGCCCAATACGATGGTGTCGTCAAGGTACACTAAGCATCTTTTCCAGTGTTGTCCTTTCAGTACTTTATCCATGAGTATCTCAAAAGTAGCTTGTGCATTACAAAGTCCAAAAGCATTACTGTAAATTGCCAAAGACAATCTCTGACACTGAAGGCTGTTTTCTCTTTGTCTCCCTCCTTCACCTCCACTTGCCAGTAGCCGCTTTTCAAGTCCAGTGTGGAAGACCATCTCGTTCCAGATAGTCCAGATTATCGCCAATTCTTGGCAATGGGTAGCTATCCTTTTTCGTGACGTCGTTCGGCTTGCGGTAGTCCACGCTCATTTCTTGTATGATCTCACTCACAATTTTCCGCTTGGCCAATGGAACACTACGAGGAACTTGACGGATCGGCCTCGCATCTCCAGTGTCAATTTGGTGTCCCACAACGTTGGATTGACCTGGTTTGGAACCATCCTGGTCAAATATGTTTGCGTACTTTGGGAGAAGTTGTTTTTTCTGACTCTGATGATCTTCCTTTAGTCCCTCCGGCCATGCCGAGGTGTCATCTGAAAGATCAATCTTGGTAGTTGAAACGTTTTCCTGGAGCTGTTCACAATTGATTATTACTTCAGCCTCTTGGCATCTTCCCAATATAGTTCCTCTGTTCAGTTTGAGTGGTGACTTGAACTCATTGAGTACTCTTACCCGGATAGGTCCATCTAGTTTCGCCATAGCCAGGGTTTTCCCCACAAGTACGTTCAGTGTTGATTTGTTTTCTTCGTGGCACCGCCCCTTTTATGACTAAGCAATTTTCTATGTTTCGGGAGCCATAACTCGAAGAAAAATTAACGGATCGTAATAAAATCGGGTACACAAATTTTCTTTATAGCAGCAAATATTTGTAGAAAAAATGGACGAGATCGGTTAAAGACCACACCTACTTTTATATAAAAGATTTTTAAAAGGGTCGTAGACGAAAATAATAAGCTATATCTTACCGAAAAGTAGCTTTGTATCGATAGAATTTTACCTTCTAAATTGAATTATAAATTTAAATTGGAAAACTATAAAATTTTAGAAAATCGGTGCGCCACCGCCCTCTTTTAAGACTAAGCAATTTTCTACGTTTCGGGAGCCATAACTCGAAGAAAAATTAACATATAGCACAAAACATTTCTAGTAAAACGGGATCGGTTAAACACTACGGCAACTTAGATATAAAAAGAAATTAAAAGGGCCGTAGACTAGAATAATAAGCTATAACTTAGCGAAAAATAGTTTTGAATCAATGATATTTCAATTATCAAGTTTTATTGTAAGAGGAAATGGGGAGACATATTTTTTAAACGGGCAGTGCCATGTGTTATGTAGAATAGTAATTTATCTGAAATGAGATGTACAAGTGAAGCTCACGCTGAGTATATAATGTTCCGTTACACACGAACTTAGACACCTTCACTTGTTATTTCTAATTAGAATACAGGATGCTATCTCTTTATGTTAAGCTCTTCCGTCGTAATTAACATCTATGAACATTTTTTGGTATTTGAATAGCTTTCGCTTATGTTTACTTCTTAAATACATACTCATTAAAATTGAGACGCCGACAAGAGTACTTGTGAATTTTATATACTAAAATAAAAAGATATAATTAACAAGTAAGGAATGTTAAGTTCGGGTGTAACCGAACATTACATACTCAGATGAGAGCTATGGTGGCAACATAAGGGAAAATAACCATGTAGGAAAATGAACCGGGGGTAACCCTGGAATGTGTTTGTATGACATGTGTATCAAATGAAAGGTATTAAAGAGTATTTTAAGAGGGAGTGGGCCATAGTTCTATAGGTGGACGCCATTTAGGGATATCGTCATAAAGGTGGATCAGGGTTGACTCTAGAATTTGTTTGTACGATATGGGTATCAAATGAAAGGTGTTAATGAGTATTTTAAAAGGGAGTGATCCTTATTTCCATAGGTGGACGCCGTTTCGTGATATCGCCATAAAGGGGACCAGGGTTGACTCTAGAATGCGTTTATACACTATGGGTGTCAAACGAAAGGTATTAATGAGTATTTTAAGAGGGCGTGGGCCTTAGTTCTATATGTGGACGCCTTTTCGAGATATCGCCATAAAGGTGGACCAGGGGTGACTCTAGAATTTGTTTGTACTATATGGGTATCAAATGAAAGGTGTTAATGAGTATTTTAAAAGGGAGTGGGCCTTAGTTCTATAGGTGGACGCCTTTTCGGAATATCGTTATAAAAGTGGACCAGGGTTGACTCTAGAATGCGTTTGTACAATACGGGTATCAAACGAAAGGTGTTAATAAGTGTTTTAAAAGGGAGTGGGCCTTAGTTCTATGGGTGGACGCCTTTTCGGGATATCGCCATAAACGTGGACCAGGGGTGACTCTAGAATGCGTTTGTACAATATGGGTATCAAATGAAAGGTGTTAATGAGTATTTTAAAAGGTCGTGGGCCTTAGTTCTATAGGTGGACGCCTTTTCGAGATATCGCCATAAAGGTGGACCAGGGGTGACTCTAGAATTCGTTTTTACGAAATGGGTTTCAAATGAAAAGTGTTAATGAGTATTTTAAAAGAGCGTGGGCCTTAGTTCTATAGGTGGACGCCTTTTCGAGATATCGCCATAAAGGTGGACCAGGGGTGACTCTAGAATTTGTTTGTACGATATGGGTATCAAATGAAAGGTGTTAATGAGTATTTTAAAAGGGAGTGGGCCTTAGTTCCATAGGTGGATGCCTTTTCGAGATATCGCCATAAAGGTGGGCCAGGGGTGACTCTAGAATTTTTTGTACGATATGGGTATCAAATGAAAGGTGTTAATGAGTATTTTAAAAAGGAGTGGGCCTTAGTTCTATATGTGGACGCCTTTTCGAGATATCGCCATAAACGTGGACCAGGGGTGACTCTAGAATGTGTTTGTACGATATGGGTATCAAAGTAAAGGTATTAATGAGGGTTTTAAAAGGGAGTGGCCCTTAGTTGTATATGTGAAGGCGTTTTCGAGATATCGACCAAAATATGGACCAGGGTAATCCAGAACTTCATCTGTCGGGTACCGCTAATTTATTTATATATGTAATACCACGAACAGTATTCCTTCCAAGATTCCAAGGGCTTTTGATTTCGCCCTGCAAAACTTTTTCATTTTCTTCTACTTAATATGGTAGGTGTCACACCCATTTTACCAAGTTGTTTTCTAAAGTTATATTTTGCGTCAATAGACCAATACAATTACCATGTTTCAGACCTTTTTTCGTATTTGGTATATAATTATGGCATTTTTTTCATTTTTCGTAATTTTCGATATCAAAAAAGTGGGCGTGGTTATAGTCGGATTTCGGCCATTTTTTACACCAATACAAAGTGAGTTTAGATAAGTACGTGAACTGAGTTTAGTAAAGATATATCGATTTTTTCTAAGCCTCTACCAAATTTCACAAGGATTGGTAAATTTTTGTTCGACTTATGGCATTAAAAGTATCCTAGACAAATTAAATGAAAAAGGGCGGAGCCACGCCCATCTTGAAATTTTCTTTTATTTTTGTATTTTGTTGCACCATATCATTACTGGAGTTAAATGTTGGCATAATTTACTTATATACTGTAAAGATATTAACTTTTCTTTTAAAAGTGGGCGGTGCCACGCCCATTGTCCAAAATTTTACCATTTTTCTATTCTGCGTCATAAGTTCAACTAACTTACCAAGTTTCATCGCTTAATCCGTATTTGGTAATGAATTATCGCACTTTTTCGATTTTTCGAAATTTTCGATATCGAAAAAGTGGGCGTGGTTATTGTCCGATATCGTTCATTTTAAATAGCGATCTGAGATGAGTGTCCAGGAACTTACGTACCAAATTTCATCAAGATACCTCAAAATTTACTCAAGTTATCGTGTTAACGGACAGACGGACGGACGAACGGACGGACGGACGGACGGACATGGCTCAATCGAATTTTTTGTCGATACTGATGATTTTGATATATGGAAGTCTATATCTATCTCGATTCCTTTATACCTGTACAACCAACCGTTATCCAATCAAAGTTAATATACTCTGTGAGCTCTGCTCAGCTGAGTATAAAAACCAATTTAAAAGTGTCAACTTATTGATAAGTTGGTGAAGTCAGTGGCAATAACTGCTAAATATAGCAAACATATTTTATTATTATTGCAAAATATAAAAAACAAAATATAAGAACTTTTACATATCCGGAATGCCTCGTGAAAAAGGTAATTCCGTAACTGGCACACAACTTTCGCTCCATTATAAAAAAAAACTTGCAATCAACCGCAAAGCAAGTACTGTGCTCGTACAATTATTCATATATATGAATAAAAATCGACAGAGTTTATTCGACAGCAATCGTTTATTACCAAACCAAAAAGGATAAATACAATAAGAGCCGTCACTCGTTATTTTTTTGGCATTTACTCGATGTATACTTAGAGGTAGTCGCTACTTTTTTTTTGGGCGAGATGTTTTTAAATGTCTTCTATACATTTTCGTGGGGTATTTCTGTTTATTTTTCGACTGTATTTAATTAATTTATTTAATTCTCTTTCCAAAAATCACAGTTGCACAAGGGGCCTATACGGCGTGGATAAAAGCGAGACAATTAAAAATTTCCCTCTCATAAAACATTCGGCATCAATTTTTTCAATTTCCAGCGAGATACTCGCCACAAAATAACGAGTGACGGCTCTTATTGTATTTATCCTCTTTGACCAAACTAGCAGGCCGTGTGGGACATTGCTCGCAAAACGGATGTTTATTGTTGTACAAAATAATAGCAAATTATACGTGAGATATGTTATTGATATTAGAAAAGAGAATTACTCTAAATATATAAATGTGGTATTTATTTAATTCTATACCTTAAAGTATTTCCGAATACACTACATGTTTAGTTTTATTATCTGAAGGTAGCAATATAGTTTGATTCTAAGGGTTCCAAGTTCTCGATAGTGAAACAATCAACTGCCCATGGGTGAAACATTCTGCACGCAAGTCAATACCAACATTGTGGAAAGATTGGCCTTGTGATTTGTTGATTATGACTGCAAATGAAACCTTGACAGGAAATTGTAACCGTTTATATTGGAAAGGCATATCCGTTGGAATAATAGGTATGCGGGGTATGAACGATATCTCTGCGGCCGTAGGACCCGTGAGGAATTAAGCGAATTTAAGAATTTAATTGGATAGTGTACGGCATCTTCACTATTAAGAACAGTTTCATTTGATATATATTCTCTTTAACTTCGCCAGGAACTCTATCTAGAATTATGTTTTTTATTTCGTCTACAGTCTTATTCCTTGGTGAAATGATAGCCCGTTCGCATAGCCAAGTATATGGCTTGCTGGATAGCTCTTCAATATTTGAATAAACTTCTGATATTAATTCGCTCACGGTATGTACCACATTCACAAGCTTTGAATCTACTATAAAGTAGCCGTTTTCAGTGAAAATTTTACCATCTCCAATATCTAATAAATCCTGGGGAAATGTATTTATATTTCCGTTAAGATGCACTCTCATGTTTGTTCGCGGACACAATTTTTCGAAGTGAATCCATAATAACGATGATTTGAAGCACGATTTAACAATATCAGCTCGAGTTCCTTTCGCCACTACTCGCAAAGTCTCATGAAAATCCCCTGCAAAAAGTTATCCCACCAAAGGGTTTGTCGTTTGATCTTGGTCTTTTAATGTACGATATACTGATTCAATATGTGCTCGGTTAGTCATTGTACACCCATCCCACACTACAAGAATTGCCTCTGGTATTATTTTAGCCAGTCACACGTTCTTTCGAATGGAACAAACCTTTTCTTCTTGGAGGGACCCGTTTAAGGGTAATTTAAAAGTGGAGTGGGCTGTTAGACCACCAGATGAAAGAGTCGCTGCAATTCCCGATGATGCTACAGCCTTCGCCACGTGACGTTTTCATCTGGCATTTGCGAGAAGAAGATTAAGTAAAAAGGGTTTTCCACAACCACCAGGAGCATCTAAAAAAATGCTTGGACTCTTTTGCTTTCAATGCTGTCAACGACTTTATCATATGTCAGCTGCTGATCCGAAACCATTTTCGATATATTAGCTTGAAGGTAGTCATTTATATAATTTAAGTCACATGGGCGCCTCAGGATTGTCTCAAAAGAGCATTCCGGTCATTGAATATCAAGATTTGGGGAAGGCAACCCAAAACTTCATAAATCTTTTTCGCAAAGGCCTATTATTTCGTCCTCGATTTCAATCAAACCTAAAAAGAAATGTTAACTATTTATTCAATCATTATCATAATAGTCGTAAAATATTTTCAAACCTTGATTTTTTAAATATTCAGAAATTTGTAGATCGGGATCGTTACGCCTACTGCGTTCATTGAAAAGGATGTCTTCACAGAAGTTATCCTTGAACGTATTCCATAACAACTCAGCATTTGACGGCTGACAATAAACTATTAAAATGGAAAATAACTCTCTTAGCCTTGGCGCCGAATGAAAAAGATCTGCTTCAGCTATGCATTTTTCCAATGGTCGTCGTTTTAGTACTCTGTAAGCGGCTTGAAAAGTTGGGAAAACTACACCATTTACAGCCCTCAAGCTTTCAAAAGAGGTAGGACCTCGAATATTGTGAAGCAATAAACGTATATAAAAACATTCCATTTGATTGGGGTGTACATTGTAAACTCTACCAAGCGCCGAATCCTTTTTAATCCCTGAGTTACCTTCAATAGATGTTCCGCGCTTCCTTCTGGAAAATTTATTATTTCTCCACGTATAATAAGGCAGCACTTTGTGATAAAGAAGTGTTTTCGCAAAAGAATCGGTAGCGCATAGTTCAAAAAATGCCATCAACGTAGTTTTATGGGGGTTTTCCAGAACTCGGTGTACATTATCTTCCGAGAAGTACACTAATTGCCCATTTTCATGGATGGGAAAATCAAAAAAACGAAAGAAAGACTCTGAAGTGCTTATATACCGACCGTTTAGATATTTTTGAATCTCATGCGAAGTATTTTGAAAAGAAAATATAGCTTGATCTGTGCCCTTATTAACATATTCCGTTTAATAGCTTTAACGGAATGACAGCATTCAACGTTAATATGTGCTGAAAAACATCGCAGGAGTACAGGGCAATAAGGAACAAACCATCAATTGTCTATCCTGGTCATAGTTGTCGGCAGTATTACCTCCGTTTTCAGGATACCGTCTACGATATGTTGGGTAGCCATCTTCGGAAGACTGCGTCTCAGCGCTATAATTGCGGGAAATCTCTTCACACACTTACCATCTACCATGCATGGGGAACATATATTATGTTGTCCACATGGTCCATGTATCATATTTTTGCCCACAATTTCGTACAGGAGTGGGTCATCGCGTTGGCTGGGTATTTCAGCACAAATAAAGCTATCAATTTCGTGTGGTTGAATTTTCGTCTGCAGCCAAAGCAATATATGACAATGCGGTAACCCACGTTTTTGCCATTATACCGAGACCATGTGGCACCTAACTTCTCCAAATATTCATTTTTTGGTTAAAATAAACATTAGCTTTCTCATTTTTAAATGAAAAACTCTATCTTCAATATCATGTCGATCATATGACTTTTGTGAATCAAAAAGCCCTTGAGTTATTTCTGACCATTCAGGATTACATGTGAATGTTATAAATAAATCAGGGCGTCCATAATGACGTGTTTTTTCCTGCGCAGAACAGTAATATTAGAATCTTCATTGATAGCATCGCGTAAGTGTATATATACATACATATATATATATATATATATATATATATATATATATATATTCATCTTTGCCATCATGTCCACGGAGTATTGATCCAATAAATTTTTAAAATAATGAAGGTGATTTAAACAGTTATCTCTGATCATGAACCAGTGAGCATAGAACTGCATGCAAGATATATATTTTGTTTGATCACAATTTGGCATGTTCAAAATTTATCCGTCTTCTCCTCTTACAAACATGGTCGGATATTGAAGAGGATCATACGCTCTATGTAGCTCAGAGACTCGTTGGAGTTGCCCTGTGCGACAGTGCAATACAATATCTCTAGGCCCCTTGTCTTCGTCTATCAAAAGGACGGCTACTTCGTTTAATAAAAGTGCATTGTCCGCAGGTATAACTAACCGAAAATCATTAGCAGACTCGGCCGTGGACATACGTCCTATATTGCACTTAAAGCTTGAAATTAATGAATTATACATGTGCAATAAATTTTGAAGCATTTCAATAACTTCCACATTTAAGGAAGGATTCATGTTTGAGCTAATAGCTGTTCGGTTAGCTTCAGAAATAAATTTGTAAGTATTTAGCAAGTACATCCGGTTCTGGCAATAATGATCCAATGAGGTGGTATAACTGCCCTTGAATTTTGTATGTCGGCATGAAATTACCTTTTCTTATCTCATGTGTACCAAAAGACGTCATTTGAAATAAGCTATTGTACTTTCTTGCATTAAGATTTGATAATGGATGATTACCAAGAATTAGGGACTTTAGCGGATTCGGTGTCTCCTGAATATTAGAAATAATAACTTTACCTCCCGCATAACAAAGACCTGGCGCCTCGCTTCTCCATTTGTTCGCACCGCAGTGTACACATATTACATTCATTCTTCCTATTTGAAGGTCTTTTGATATAGGGTAATCTATATTTGCATGGTAATCAAACGCGCATCTATTGTAAAACAAATACGCCCGCAACCTTCTTTTACGCGATATGAAGCTGCCACTAACTGTGGTGTTTTCCGGGATAGTCTCGTTCGCACTTTCGGAATTTTTCAATTCGTAAAAACTAACTTTCACTGACTTTAATTACTTTAAGTTCACAGAAGTAAAAAAATACTTATACGCATATATTAAATTTCAAACAAACAAAAAATCGTAACGAATTGTCTAAAACTAAATTCATATTTTTTAAATAACAGCTGATAAAGTGACATTATTATAGTCAATGACATAACGATTAGACAGTCAAAACAATTGCAATCCCCATCGCAAGTAAAAAAACGCTAGTGTGCGATTTATCATCTCCTTTCCCGGCGCTTTTGATTCCTCTCTCCTCTGCTGCTTCCCCTAACTCCCATTCTCATTCTACTCCACCCTCACCCTCACCTTCACCATCATATTTGGATTAATATCCCTGTTGAGGCAGACTTGTTTATAAATTAATACCTGAAAATTAAATGTAAATATACTGAGTGACTGTTGATGCGAACAGACGTGTTCTCTTGTGCTACTTTAGCTTTCATAATTTCTACTTAGTTTGCTAAATTCATTCGCCTTTTTGGGGAGAAAAATGGATAACTGCTTTAAATGCAATAATCAATGTTTACCGAATGACTCTTTAATATGTGGCATTTGTTCTAACAAAGTTCATGTGAATTGCTCTAATATTATGGGTAATGCAATTAATTTGCTCAAAAACAACAAAAATGTGATATGCTACAAGATTTCTTTAAAATTCTCACAGCAAGTGAGAGGCAATCTGAGCTTACTGTCGATTCCAACAATGCAATCCGTACGCGCTCACAAACTAAGGTTGGCGCACCTAAGTCAATGCAAAAACAATCATCTCCTCTGCCATCGCCTGCTGCTCAGCTTGTGCATTCTGCTGACAGCGCTGAGAGAAGTTCACTATCTACTCTACCTGTGGGTGCTAATGATAATATTAATTGTATGACTGCAAACAATGAACCTGTGCATTCTGCTGAGATCGCTGAGACAAATAAATTACCTACTCTACTTGAGGGTGTTAATAATAATTCTGCTTGTGTTACTACAAATGATGATGCTGCTAACTCTATTGGTGTTATCTCTCAAACATTTGCTGGTGCCGCTGCCTCTGCTGCTGATCGTTTTCCATCGAATGAAGTTGGTATATAGGGACAGAGAAAAATTTCGTTTAAATCAAACGCTGATAAGCCATATAATGTTGTTAGTGGTACTAATGTGAATGCTGATTTGGATGTTTTCATGCGATATAGATGGCTTCACTTATCTTCTTTTAAGCCGTGTGTTAAAGAGGATAACGTTATTCAATATATTTCTCAACATACCAACATCGATCCATCAATAATTGCCTGCTTTAAACTGATCAAAAGAGATGCTGACTTAAACTCTCTTGTAAGAGTTTCTTTCAAATTACGTGTTTTATCTACTGACTATAGCAAAGTTTTTGATGCTTCTCTGTGGCCAACAAATGTGTCTGTTAGACCTTTTAGGTTTTTTCCCAAGCGAGACCAAAATATGCAGGAAACATAGATAAAATTGAGACCCTACAAGTTAGTAATATTCATCTTAATCAAAATCTCAAAATTTATTATCAAAATATATCTGGTATGAGAACAAAAGCCAATTCTATTTATGCTGCTACATCTCAATGTGATTATGACGTCATTGTGTTGGTAAAGACATGGCTTAATGCTGATTTCTGCAGTGAGGAGTTCTTTAATATGAGCTTTTATTCTGTTTTTCGAAGAGACAGAGATGGTGTGGCAACGAATACTATGCGTGGGGGAGGTGTTTTGATAGCAGTAAAGTCCATTATATGTGCTGCTGAAGCAACTTTAAGTAATATTGATTCCTGTATTGAACAATTGTGTGTGTCAATTTCGAATGGTGATGATTTGCATTTCATTTGTGTTTCTTATATTCCTCCTAATAGCTCTGATAATTTGTATTTTGATCATATTGATAATATTTTAAATTTAAATCTCCCCAATGATAATTCGCAACTCTGTGTATTGGGTGATTTTAATTTAAATAAAATTGCGTAGTCTACAATTGCTGATGAAGATATGCTTATTCCAAGTAATGTGAATAGGTGTAGTGAAATATGCGTAATTGATGGGTTATTTGATATACAATTAATGCAAATTAATGGTTTTCTAAATGAGTTGAGCAGGATTTTGGATCTTATTTTCATTAGTTCTGATTTAAAATTTCAATTGTATAAGTCTGAGGTTCCTTTATCGGTTACTGATAAACACCACATTCCACTTATCTTGGAACTTGAGTTTTATAAATACCCAAATCTTTGCACTGACTCGATGCTTAAATTCGATTACTCGCGGTGTAATTTTGATCTTGTTAATGATCTAATATTAAGTGAGAATTGGCCAACCCTATTCGCAGATCGGTCTCTAACTGATTGTTTTGACATTTTTAAGAGTAAAATAAGTAGTATATCTTTCGGAAATATTGCACGTTTACCGCCAAGAGTCCATAAACTACCCTGGCATAATCGGAGCTTAAAAAAATTAAAGAATCTTCGCAATAAATTTCATAAGCTTTATAAATGTTCTGATAATTTGCAGCACAGAGTAATGTATGAGAAATACTTGACTGAGTTTAACTGTCTAAATAAATTTCTTTATAAAAATTATTTACTCGGGTTTGAAATGAATATTAAATCTAATCCCAAGGCTTTTTGGAGTTTTGTAAAGTCAAAATGTTCTTCGTCAGTTATTCCGTCCATAGTGTCTCACAATGGCATGGGTGCAAGCACCGCTAATGAAAGGGCAAATCTGTTTGCTGAATTTTTTAAGTCTAATTTTGTTGATAATTGTGTTCAGATTGATACTTCTAGTGCTGGGCAATTAGCTCCTTCGCTTGATTTTGGCTCCATAGTTTTAACTGAGGATGATATATTCGCAGCTATAAAAGACCTAAAATGCTCCAAGCAATTAGATGCTCATAATATCTCTGCTTTTTTTCTCAAACAATGCACGCCATCTATAGTGTATCCGCTACTTTTGTTGTTTAATTTGTCTCTTAGGTCAGGTCATTTTTTAGATGAATGGAAAATGACTTCTGTTACTCCAGTTTTTAAGAGTGGGAGTAAGAATCTGGTTTCGAACTATCGTCCCATCTCTAAAATTACTAATATTGCTAAATTATTTGAAATAATCATTAGCTTTAAATTGTCATTTGCTATCAAGCCTATATTTCGTATACTCAACATGGTTTTATACCGGGCAGATCTACGGTCACTAATCTGACTGTTTTCTCTAATTTTTGTTTTTCAGCCTTTATTGAGGGCTTTCAGGTAGATACAATCTATACTGATTTGTCAAAAGCTTTTGATAGAGTGTCTCACGACTTATTAATTAAAAAACTTGAAAATTTTGGCTTTCATTCTACTTTCTTGTTATGGGTAAAATCATATCTAATAGATAGAATTAACTATGTTGTTGTTGATGGTGTAAAATCATTTTCATATAGAGCTACCTCTGGGGCTCCTCAAGGTAGTATCCTTGGTCCTCTATTTTTTGTTATTTTCATCAACGATTACTCAGAGTGTTTTTCCTTGTGTGAACATCTACTTTATGCCGATGATTTAAAAATTAAAAAAAAAATAACAAGCTTCTCTGATATTCAAATTATGCAAAATGAAGTTAACAAATTCCAGGAATGGTGTAATCGAAATATGCTAATGATCAATATCGAAAAATGCTGCTCGGTCACCTTCAACAAAATTAGATTGCCACTCATTATTAACTTAATTATTCTTATTTAACTTTGTTATAATGTTACTTTGAACTTTGTAATTTTAATATGTTTTACAATATTTAAATTTTCAAAATTGATTTTACTATTTTCAAATATTTTCATTATTATTTAATTTTGCGCCATGAAAATATAACATTTTCTTTTAAATAATTTTTGTGTGGATATTAGTTTTAATAAAAATAAAGCATCCTGCACTATATACGATTAATACAAATAGTTTGAAATTATTATGTAGCAAAAAAGTAGAAGATAGACACAAAAAACTTACACTTCAAACAATTTTCTTCTAGTTCGATACAGCGTCGACAACAAATTTCTATTCGCTTCAAAATTAGATACACAACGAAAATTTTGACAGAGATTAGATGTCTAATACCAATTTTTAATTCGATTTTCGATGTTCGTTAACCAGCGAAGAGCGAAGATCGAAAAATGATCATAATAGGGGCCTTTCTTCTTTACAGAGTTGCATACAATATGCTAATGACCTGAATACAATCGAAGCCGCAAATATGGCCATGTTTCGTAGCAGATTATAACTTATTAATTTTGATATTGTGAAAATGCCGGGACATAGCATTTCCCGGCGGGACACTTTGTGAAAATACGGGATGTCCCGGCCAACAAGGGACATTTGGCAACGCTAGTCTGTATTCTAATGTACCTATGTGCATGCGGAGTGTGCGTACCTACTAACAAGCGCGGCTTGTCCACGCTCTCTTGTATATATACACACATACGTAGGCTCATAGGTACAGGCGAAGAACTTACCGCTTATTGGAATTAGAAGTTGATAACCTGTAAATTAGATTTAAGAAAATATTATAAAAAGAAGAAAATATTAAAGTGACAGTCAATTTGTAATCGACAACGGTGGTGTTTTTCTTTGTGCGGATTTAATGCGACATGCAATATTATAAAATTTAATTTGTGTTCTCCTAAAATTAATATACTTTTTGTACTAACCTAGTGTGACGACTCCAAAACCGAGGGTTTTGTACCCTCAAAACATATACTTACACATTAATTTTCAACATACATTTTATACAATAATTGAATTTATAACCCTGAATTTACCATTTGTACATTTTTACGACATGTACTATATCTTTATGAATTACACGTCAAAATACATATATCCTGTTGTATATTACATTAATAATTAGTAAATTGAAGGACAAATCAGACTTGCGCACTTTTGCGCGCAAACAAAATATTTACATTTTCGCCCACATAAATTTCAAATATAGGCCACCCTAACATACACTATGACATTCGGAAGGGAAGTGGATACGCACAAAACATAAAATTGCGCCGGTCACCGAACCCTTTGCGCATCCAATGCATTCAACTACAAATACAACATACATTATAATTTGAGATCAGCTGCAAATCGCCAAAAATAAGCGCCGCTACTAATTGGAACTTTGCTATACATACTCACGCATAAGCATACGACACACCAACGCACGCCGTAAGCAGAAGTTGAAAGCATCAAGCGAGGCCAACGCACCATCAGAACCAAGCGACAGCGAACACACGCATAAACACAAATGATTGAATTCAATAGGTAAAGCGAAGGTTGGAAAACACGGCAGGCATACAACAAACAGATGTACGACACTAGATACACTGGTTTTTATGTATATTAGGGCTCCCGAAAATTGCGGTAAAACTAATGCCGGGATAGCGGATTATCCTACATGATCGAAAGTGCATATATATTTGGAGGTTTAGTTGAGTTTACCTCGCAAAACTCGGTAAAATGACAAAGTTTAAACGATTAAAGTTTTTACTTACTTTATTTAATTAAACAAACTTAAACTTCAAGAAATGAAATGTTTTATATCGATGTTCAGATTTTTGCATCAGCAAGCACATCCGATCAGGTTGGTTGTTCGCAAGAAAAAGGGAAGATGAAAATTGCTAGGGATGCCAGATCGGAATTTTTTATTTTCCACTGGTACATCTCTGAAAAGTTGTATTGAACTCGTTGGTAATCGAAGTGCTGCCACAATACTCCCCGCTTAGACGAAACTACCGGTATCGTAAAGGAAAATTTACTTGCCTGCCACAACGCGTAGATTTCGTCGATGCAGGAGGCGGTGTCTCCATTCGATCATGTTCAGGAGGAACGTGGTTTGTCGTTGAGGTGGGGTGCGGTGTATCCGAAGGCTCTTCTGTCTGTGCACTATCCCTTGCCGTAGGAATGGGCTCGGGTGTATTCGTCGATGTTTCCGTCTCATGAGTATGGCTTGAATTTTCATAGTCGTCGCTGGCTAAGAATGCGGGCTTTAGGCGATCAATGCTTATGTTGTTGTGTCGTCCTCATATGAGGAGTTTGTCAAAATTTTGGCGATCTCTTAATGACTCGGAAAGGTCCGTCGTACGGATGCGTTAGCGATGGGCGGATCGAGTCGTTCCGAACGAAAACGTGAGACGCAGAATGTAATGCGAGTGACAAAAACACTTTGGGTGATGAATGGTTTGTTGTTGTTGTCGGACGGATTTTTTGCATTGATGACCGAAATTGCGATACCATTATCCTGAGTTACTTGTTTCGTATTAAGTAGTTTGGAAAAATTCGCCTGGTAGTCGTAACGATGAACCATAAACAAGCATAGCTGGGCTTGCATGTATGTCGGGCTTGTAAGCTGCATGAAGGCCAAGTAGAATCGATGGCAAGTGATGCACCCACTTGTTCGGGTCGAGGCAAAGTATGGCAGCTTTAAAACTTCGATGCCATCTTTCAATAATGCCGTTGGACTGCGGGTGGTATGGTGTTGTGCGAAAGTGAACGGTACCAATCGTACTCATCAACTCGGTGAAAACAGCAGAATCGAACTGCCGACCACGATCTGAAGTGATTCTTGCTGGAACGCCAAATCGCTAAATGCAATGCGAAATGAGTTCTTTGGAGACCGACTCAGCGGACATGTCTGGAATCGGTGCTGCTTCTGGCCAGCGAGTGAAGCGGTCAATCATTGTTAGGCAATAGCGTTGTCCTTCGCATAGAGGGAACGGACCAACAATGTCAATGTTTACATGCGCAAAACGCTCTTGTGGCGGTACGTAGCTCGCTGGTGCAGATGTTGTGTGTCGATTGATTTTCGATCTTTGGCATGATTCACAGTTTCGTACGAATATTTTTGTATCTTTCCTTATGCCTGGCCAAACAAACCTTTCAGTCATGAGAGTGATGGTTGAGCGAATGCCTGGGTGCGATAAGCCGTGAATCTTCGCCAACAATGGCGTAGGAAATTCGTGTGGTATGTAAGGGCGAATGTTCGATGTTGAGGTATCACATACGAGTTTCGCCGTGCTGTTAGGAATATCAAAATACTTTAGTTTAAGTGAATTACTATTCGTACCTGGTTCGTTAAGAAGCGATTGTAAATGTAAATCAGCTTGCTGCGCTGCTGCAACCTTACGTAGTCAATCTCCTGGCCGACTAATTGTATGCGTGAGAGCAGGTCTGCTGTGGAGTTTTCAGAGGTATGTGTCGGATGTCGGTCGTGAATTGGCCGATGAAGTCCAATTGCCTTACTCGACGAGGTGAAGCTTTTTCTAGCTTTTGACGGAAAGCGTATACTAGCGGTCGATGATCGGTGACGATATGGCATTTGCGACCTTCAACCATGTGCCGGAAATGACACATACCTTGATATGCTGCTGTGAGCTCGCGGTCGTATGTACTATATTTGCGTTGTGAGTTCGTCAGTTTTTTTGAATAAAACCCGAGAGGTTGAAGTTCCCCGTCTACAATTTGATGTAATGCAGCTCCCACGGCTGTATCTGATGCATCAACATGGAGTGCTAATTCTGCGCTGGATGACGGATGAACTAACAGTGTCGCGTTTGCCAACTCGGATTTGCAACGATCAAACGCAGCTTCGGCTTCCTTGTTCCATTTAATAATGGTACGATCGTTTTTCTTATTGCCTGTAATGAGTTGTTGCAGATGTGACTGGTACTCAATGGCGTTGGGTAAAAACTTGCGATAGAAGTTTACCATTGCGATGAAACGTTTTAGCTCTTTTGCTACTGCCGGCTTGGGATAATCGCGAATAACTACGATGCGCTCGGGTAGAGGACGGATGCCTTTCGCGTCGACGAGATGTCCCAAAAATTTGAGTTCTTTTTTACCAAATTCGCACTCTGAAAAGTTTATTGCCAGATTATTATCCCGAAGGCGTTTGAATACTTCGCGTAAATCTTTTTTGTGTTGTTCGAGCGACGAAGAACCGATGCAGATGTCATCGATGTAAGGGAATACGTAGTCGAGGCCACGCAAGACTTCATTTATCAACCTCTGGAAGGTCTGCGCGGCGTTGCAGAGGCCGAAGGTCATAAACTTAAATTCGAACATCCCGAATGGCGTAGTGATAGCGGTCTTCGGTATATCATCCTCGTGAATCGGAACTTGGTGGAATGCACGTTGTAGGTCGATCTTCGAGAAAACTGTTTTGCCTCGTAAATTGCACATGAAATCGGTTAGAAACGGTAATGGGTACCTGTCAGGTAATGTTTGAGCATTGAGCGCGCGATAGTCGCCGCAAGGCCTCCAAGTGCCATCATTCTTTCGCACCATATGTAGCGGGCTGGACCAGTTGTTACTGGAGGGTTGACAAATGCCTGCCTTTAGCAGGAAGTTGAATTCGTTACGTGCGGCTACGAGCTTGTCGGGAGCAAGACGTCGTGGTCTAGAAAAGACTGACTGACCTGTAGTCAAAATACGATGGACGACTGTTGATTTTGTTAAAGAACCGTGAGGCGCAAGCTTCGTGATTTGAGAAAATTCGGAGAGAAGATCAGCGAATGGGCCTGTTGTGTCGAACGTCTTAATTTCAGTAGCCCTACACAACGTTGGAGCAGTTACAGATGATTTTAATTTGGTTAAATTGTCGATGAGCCTGTTGCGGCGCATATCGATTAGCAAATCATAAAATCGAATAAAGTCAGCGCCGATTATCGGCGTTGTTACGTCAGCGATAATAAAGGACCAGGGAAAATCTCGACGCAACCCAAGGTCCAGGCTAATTCGTCTTTCTCCAAAAACCTTGATGGCAGAACCATTTGCTGCGTACAATTTTGTGGCCGTTGGTCGGATGTCGTATAATTTTGAGGTTATGGAAGTACGGATACATCAGCACCAGTGTCAACGAGAAACTTTTTCCCGGTTTGTCGTTCGTGTACTTGTAGACGAAGTACGTTGCGTTCGATGACAGGACCTTCGTTGCATCCTGCCACGCGCTTTGACGGTCAAGAAGATTCTGACGCTATTGATTGTGTGTGCTTGCCATGACGACAATGACTACGATATTTTTTGGCACTGCTACCATATTTTTGGTGATACCAACAGTCTTGGGAAGTTGATGATTTTCGTGAGGTATCAGTACGGTCGCGAGCCTTTGAATTGTGTCGAGAGTGTGTTCGCTTGCGCTACGGGATCGTGAACGTATTGTGAGTTTGTCGAATTTCTTACCAAGCTCCACGACGACAGCACGCAATTCATCAATTTCGCTGAATGTTGCTGATTTAATACGATTTAGCTGATGCGGAGCGATCGCATCTACGTTGGTGTCTGCTATTTTTGTGAATTCGGAGGCTAAACCAGAAGAGGCTGCAATTACTGGCTTGCAAACTCAGGTAATCGCTTGATCCATAGACTTTTGAGAGCGGCATCGCCAAGAGTGTTGCCTGCAACGCGCCTCATCTCGAAGAAAAGCTCAGAAGGCTTTTTATCGCCAAGTGGTAATTCAGATAAGACACGATTAAGCCGCCGCTGTTCACTGTCCGCAAAATACTCGATGACTTTTTGTTTGACAAAGTCGAATCTGTCGTTTTGTGTAGCGCTGTGATGACGTCACCCAATTGGCTTAAAACATTGGGATCCAGAGCTGCTAGTATTGTTGCAGTTTTCTGCTTATAAGCAGTGATGCCCGAAGCTGTGAACCAAAATTCCATAGAGGTAAACCATTGCATCTATGTTTGTGCTTGCCATTGGTGGAATTGGCAGGCGCGCGTATACTAGTGCAACGGAATTCGCCGGAGCTGTCGTTTCTGACGCATTTTGTGTTTGAGCTGGTGCAATCGCCGCTGGTACACCATTTAACCCCATTTTGAATTACTTACGTTAATATGTGTTTAAAGATGTATTCTTGCGCTGCACGTGCTTGCCGATCACGTCGGGGTCACCAGTTTGGAGGTTTAGTTGAGTTTTACCCTCGCAAAACTCGGTAAAATGACAAAGTTTAAACGATTAAGTTTTTACTTACTTTATTTAATTAAACAAACTTAAACTTAAAGAAATAAAATGTTTTATATCGATGTTCAGATTTTTGTATCAGCAAGCACGTCCGATCAGGTTGGTTGTTCGCAAGAAAAAGGGAAGATGAAAATTGCTAGGGATGCCAGATGGGAATTTTTTATTTTCCACTGTACATCTCTGAAGGGTTGTATTGAACTCGTTGGTAATCAAAGTGCTGCCACATATATATATATGTACAAACCATAGGCAAGATAATGGAAGAAGGGAAAACGTATGTTAGCAGGTAAGCTTATGTATATACTAATAGAATACAGCGAAAGTGGCGTTAGACTAGTATTCGATTTTTGCATTTCTACCTTTTATAATTGTTATTGAAAAATTACTGACTGCCTGCGCACAGTCCTACATAATTTTATAACGGAGGAATTGTTACTAATGAATTGTTTTTAGAAAATAACCGCCCGCTGACGTAGGAAATCGTATATAAGGGCGACAAATTAGCTTTTAAGATCAGAAAACTAGGAGATAGGCATACGAGTCAGTGGGCTTCTACCACTGACCAGAATACGACCTGAAGATTTGTACTTCATTTTGTGATTAGTTTTACTACAACTGACGGAGAGCTTGGCAGAGGGGTTCTACCTCAGCTACTCATATCGAAACAGGGCCAGAGAATAGGGGTAGCTATTAAGGATATTTTAATTTTTAAATAAATTTTATAGCGTATTTTCAGAACTCCTTTGTTTATTTCTTACAATCGGAATAGGTTCTCCCACCAACTATAGGAACCCTGGACGGACTGGGCATACCTCAGCAAAAATAAGTCCGTCACACTAGTGAATATAAAATACTTACTTGGCGAAAGTAAAGTTTTCTTACTAAAAAAATATTAGTAAATTTTTCATGGTGCCCGAGACAGGGACATAGTGCAAATAAAAAACAAAAAAAATTAAATAAAATTGTGTCAAGTGCAAGTGAGTGCTTAACTAAAAGACCAATAATAATTTGGTTTTGCTGGCTAATGGCCTAGTTTTTAAACAAAGTGCAAAAGCGTTAAATTAAAAACGTGCGTACAACTGCAAACAAACACTAAAACAAAACAATTAAATAAATAAATATTTTTTTGATAACTATATCAAAAAACAACAAATATTTAAGTAATTTATTTAAACAATTAATTGCCTGTCGTGATCGCGTGTGCAAAAACAAAATACATACATAAATTGATAGTGCAGTGCAGTGGCTGAAAATAAACAAAAAAAAAAGCTTAAAAGTTTAAAAGAATTTTTTAAAACCATTAAATACTTACTTTGATAATTAAATTTAAAATATTGTTTAAAAATACTTACCTTTATTAAAAATATTTATATCAACCTTAAGATTAAAATACAACAAAAAATTAAAACAGTGTTAAAAAATTAAAAATACATACACAAAAAAATATTTAAAAATACTATTCAGTTTATGAAGTGTTTTTAAAGTAAAGCAAATAGCCAAGAATTTACCTGTGTACCCAGTGCTTGCATACTTACAGTAGTCCGCAAAATAATCGTAGTGCCAGTGTGAAAAACTGTGCTGCACACACACACACACACATACGAAAATACTGATGCTGATATCCAGTGCCGCCTGTACCCGATACCCCTCCTGATAAAATATTTTGCCACTTAAGGATTTATGGACAGGAATGAAGTGTAGTTGTATACTCTGCAAAAGGGAAGTCGAAGCTGGAAACGAACCAGTCCATAAAGAACAGGTATTGAGTGCGAACAACTAAAAGCTGTTGAGGTTGTTTCGAGATTGTTTAGAGAAAAACTACCTCGTACAATTTCCGACAGGGCTCCGATTACCATTCTGTCAAATATTTTTCGAAAGCTATACAGTTTTAAGTGTTTGGTTAAATCTTACTTACTTACCTAAATGGCGCTTAATCGTCTAAAAGGTTACGGCCGTCCAACAAGGCGCGCGAGTCGCTCCTTCGCTCCGCCAACCGGCGCCAATTGGTCACACCAAGGGAGTTTAAATCGTTTTCCACCGGGTCCTTCCAACGGAGTGGGGGCCGCCCTCTACCTCTGCTTCCATAGGCGGGTTCCGATAGAAACACTTTCTTGGCCGGAGCATCATCTTTCATTCGCACAACATGGCCTAGCCAGCGCAGTCGCTGCGTATTAATTCGCTGGACTATGTTGATATCTGCCTATAGCTCGTACAGCTCATCATCAAATCTTCTTCGGTACTCGTCATAGCCAACGCGTAGAGGTCCATAAATCTTTCGAAGAACTTTTCTCTCGAACACTCCCAAAGTCGTTTCATCTGCTGTTGTCATGGTCCATGCTTCTGCCCCATATAGCAGGACGGGTACGATTAGTGACTTGTAGTGTATTATTTTCGTTCGCCGAGAGAAGACTTTACTTTTCAATTTCCTACCTAGTCCAAAGTAGCATTTATTGGGAAGATTGATTCTTCGCTGGATTTCAGTGCTTATGTTGTTACTCGTGTTGATGCTGGTTCCCAAATAAACGAAGTCTTTAACTATTTCGAAATTATGGCTGCCAGCAGAAGCGTGGTTGCCAAGGCGCGTATGCGCTGCCTCTTTGCTCGATGACAGCAGGTACTTTTTTTGTCCTCATTCACCATCAAACCCATCTTTACCGCTTCTATTTCCAGTTTGGAGTAAGCAGAATTAAAAGCGCGGGTGTTTAGGCCGATGATATCAATTTCATCAGTATATGCCAGTAATTACACGCTTTTATAGAATATTGTTCCAGTGCGGTTAAGTTCTGCAGCTAGCATAATTTTCTCCAGCATCAAATTAAAGAAATCGCACGATAGGGGGTCACCCTGTCTGAAACCTCGTTTAGTTTCGAACGGCTCGGAGAGGTCCTTCCCAATTCTGACTGGGCTGTTGGTGTTGCTCAACGTCATTTTGCACGGCCTTGTTGTTTTTCAATCTGGTTATAGCTATTCTAACTTCGTCATAATCGGGCGGGGGGACATATATTCCATCATCATCTATTGCGGGATCGGGTTCGTCATCTCTGCGCAGTGAATCGCTGCCTCCATTTAGGAGAGCAGAGTAGTGTTCCCTCCATAATCTAAGCACTATCTGGACACCAGCTACAAGGACGCCGTTTTCGTTCTTACAGGAGTTTGCCCCGGTCTTAAAACCTTCCGTCTGTCGTCTTATTTTTTGGTAAAATTTTCAGGCGTTATTCGTGGTGGCTAGCAGCTCAAGCTACTCGCACTCACGCCTTTCTGCTTCTGCTTTTTTCATCCTGAAAAGGCGTCTCGCTTCCCTTTTCAACTACGATAGCGTTCACACAGTTCTATTGGTGCGCTCGCTTTTAATGTAGCCCTGTAGGCAGCGTCTTTTCTTTCGGTTGCAACGCGGCATTCTTCATCGTAGCAGTTATTTTTTCGTGGCCGCCGGTAACCAATTTTTTCCTCAACGGCAGTACGAAGTGCTTTGGAGATATGCTCCCACTGCTCCTGTATTCCTTCAGGCTGAGTTGTGCTCTCAGAAAGCAGGTGTGAGAGTCGAGTTGCGGAATCATTGGCAGTCTGTTGTGATTTAAGCTTTTCGATGTCTAGCTTTCTTTGTGTTTTTTGTTCCTTGGTTTTAGCCGCGCTGAGGCGGATGCGTATTTTGGCTGCAACGAGATAATTGTCCGAGTCGATGTTAGGTCCTCGGATAGTGCGCACATCCAAAACACTGTAGACCTGCCGTGCGTCTATCACAACGTGATCGATCTGATTGCGAGTATTTCGATAAGGAGAGAGCCATGTATCTTGATGTATCTATTTATGCATGCACCTCGTGCTGGATATGACCATGTTTCGAGCACCGGCAAAGTCAATCAGCCTCAGTCCGTTAGGAGGAGTTTCATTGTGTAGGCTGAACTTTCCGACTGTAGGGCCAAAAACATATTCATTGCCAAGTATGACTTTTATATCATGACGGGGGCAGCGTTCGTATGTGCGTTCTAATTGTTCGTAAAAAGTGTCTTTCACCTCATCGTCTTTCTCCTCTGTCGGCGCATGGGCGCAGATGAATGATATATTAAAAAATTTTTCTTTTATTCGGATAGCGGCGAGATGCTCGTCCACAGGCGTGAACGCCAGAACTTGGTGACAAAGTCTCTCTCCCACCACGAAGCCGACGCCGAAACTGCGCTTATTCGTATGGCCACTCCAATAGATGTCACAATTTTTGATCTTCTTTCTTCCTTGCTTCGTCCAACGCATTTCTTGGATGGCGGTGATGTCACATTTTGCTTTGACGAGGACATCAACCAGCCGGGCATCTGCACCAATCCCATTCAGGGAGCTGACTTTCCAGGTGCATGCCCTCAATTCATTGTCCTTCAAACGTTTGCAATGGTTAAATCGTTGACCATAATTATGCTCACGGTTAGGCCCTTAAAAAACTTACGACATCGCGTCTAAGTTTTCCCAATTAAGGGATTATAAGCTTCTATCTCTTGATTTGCGCCTTTTTTTGATAGTTCTGGTAAAGTTTCAGCGATTTTTTTTTGTTTTCGTATTGCCGCGTTGAAAACTTCCAAACTATAAATTTGTACAATGTTACTGTACATAGCGAATCAAGATGAGTAAAAGTGATAATCAGCTAGGCCAGGTGGAAGACGCTACTTCCTTAAAAAGACAAAGTACAATTTTAAAAAGAAGCATAGCTCGAATTAAAACGGGAGTTCATGATAAGTCACTCTCATCAGATCCATCGGAAGTTGAGTGTCGACTCGAAATGCTGAATAGTTACAGCGAAATTCATCTAGCGTGTCTGTCCGAAATAGAAGAATATGATGACACTCGTGACAGTCTTGAAGATTTAATTGTTGGAACCAAGGCGATGTTTAAATCGATATTATCAGAGGGCAACAAAACAAAAGCTTCTGATACCTCCTTCACAGCGCCTCACAGCTCAAGACTTCCGAAAATGTCGCTGCCCAAGTTTCGAGGGCAGTATTCGGAGTTTAAAAATTTTGTGAGTTTGTTTGAGAGCCTCGTTCATAATAACCCTTCTCTTTCAGACATGGAAAAATTCACACATTTAGTTTCGTGCTTGTCTGGTGAAGCTTTAGGAACGGTGAAGGCCTTTCAAATGACGAAGAAAATTATCCGAAGGCGCTGGCGAGCCTGAAAAAGGTATATGACAATAAATGTCTTATATTTTCGAACACAGATCCGAAATTGTTTGAGCTTCCGAAAATCCAAAAGCCAACGTCGCTTTCGCTGCGGTCCATGATCGACACCGTATCAGCTGTCTATGACTCCCTGTTGTTTTGGGTAATAATAAAACAATTTCCAACGCGATGTTGATACATTTAGTAATGTCGAAGGTTGATCCCACGACGCGGTCTAAATGGGAGGAGCAACTTGACTACGACAAGCTTCCGCTGTGGAGTGAGTGCGAAGCGGCTCTCAATAAGAGATACCAGCACCTCTCGTCTGAAGAAGCGTCGACATCTTCAAAGTCGCTCGACACCCAAAAGCAAACCAACATGAGTGCTGAAAAACCAAATCATCCTTTGTGGCTGCGAAAGCTAAGCCAGCTACTTGTTTCCACTGCAACTCCAAGGGCCACGTCTTAACCAACTGCCCTAAATTCAAAACTGTCTCTCCTGAGCAGAGATTCGGTTTCGCGAAATCGGTCCCATTGTGTATAAATTGCTTGCGCCAGGGACATACGATTTCTAAATGCCAATTAGAACGGTGTCGAGTTTGTAACCGGTCACATCACACCATGTTACACCAATACCAGGTATCGTTCGAAACAACATCACAATCTTCAACCTCACAAGCTATGCACACTTAGCATGCCTGTTCGCATTATGTTAGCGACAGCAATGGTCAAGGTGAAAACTTGCTCCGGTGATTATGTGTCAGCTCGTGCGTTACTTCACTCACGGTCACAAGTAAATTTTATTACTGAAGAGCTGGCACAATGGCTGCGAATTCGGCGTGAGAATGCAAGATTAAATGTTATCGGTGTTTGGTAATGCATCCCAGAAGGTTCGGTCCAAGGTTAGTGCAGTTATAAAATCCCGAGTTAACAGTTTCTCGAAGATTTTTGGGTAATGGGAGCAATTTCGGCAAATCACTTAGATCGGCTGTTAACATCACAGCTTGGAAAATTCCAGGTAATATTGAATTAGCCTATCCTGGGTTTCATAAATCCTCAAAAGTCGATTTTTTGTCGGGAGCCGAAACATTTTTCGATCTTTAGTCAATATCCGACGCTTCAAAAAACACTTTTGGGTTGGGTTATTTCAGGCAAATGCGTCTCCCACCAAAGTGAACACCCCGAAGTTAGCAGTGTGTTATGCAAAGCCGAAGATGATTCCGAAGCAATTGATGAAATTGTCCAAAGATTCTGGGAAATGGAAGAAATTCCTTCGGAATCACAGGCTACAAAGTTTACTGTTGAACAAATGGAATGCGAAGACTACTTCGTTAAGACTACCGTAATCTCACCGTCGGGACAGCTTCAAGTAGTAAGATTTCCATTCAAAACTGACCAAAATGCGTTGGTTCAGTCATTTGAAACCGTAGCTCGGCTATTTCAGGCGCTGAAGAGACGTACGTTGAAAGACCCAGAACTTCGTCAAATATATCTGGAATTCATGGGAGAGTACTTGGCATTGGGCCACATGAGCCCCACTGATAATAAAATCCCGGGTGAAGCCCACTATTTCATTCCGTATCAGTGTGTCTTAAGACCACAAAGTGCGTCGACGAAACTCTGCGTTGTTTTCGATGCGTTGAGTTGGACGTCAACACAAATTGCGTTGAATTACATTTTGATGTTTGGACCGACCATTCAAGAAGAACTTTTTTCGACGCTACTTTGCTTTCGAATGCATAAGTATGCTATTACGGCGGATATCACTAAGATGTATCGCCAAGTTTTCGTAAATGAAAATGATAGAAACTTTCAATAAATAGTGTGGAGAAAGCATCCATCCGAGCCTCTGTAAATTTTTCGTTTAAAGACCGTTACCTATGGCACTGCACCAGCTCCACTTCTCGCAACACGGTGTTTGCAGATGCTAAGTGATATGAATGCACAAGAATATCCACTCGGTGCCAAGGTAATAGTACCGATTTTTACGTTGATGATCTGTTAACCGGATCTGAAGATATTGAATCCCTAGACAGAATTCGCTGTGAGGTAACTGACGTCTTGAAGTCGGCAGGATTGCAGCTAACTAAGTGGTTCTCCAACCACCCAAGTTTTTCCGATAGTCAGAGTCTGGAAAAATCGTTAAGTTCCAACGATTCACACTCCACTCAAACACTGGGAATCTACTGGTCGTCAAAAGACGACTTATTTCGGTTTAGATTGGATGATACATTTGATGAGTTACGAGCTACAAAACGAAATATTGTATCGGTATCTGCCCGACTCTTTGATCCTCTTGGTTTGCTGGGCCCACTAGTGACCTCAGCTAAAATCTTATTGCAAGAGCTGTGGATTAAGGAACTAGATTGGGATGAGTCGGTTCCGTTGTATCTCAATAGCAGTTGGCAGAATTTTAAAGCGAATTTGTTGCAGTTGCCGTCAATCAGCATTCCTCAGTTTATTTATACTGAGTCGAGTGCTAATTGTCAAATACATGGCTTCGCCGATGCCTCAATAAGGGCGTATGGTTGTTGTATTTACATTCGAAGCCAATTCGCAAACGACTGGTTGCTCCGCTGAAGACTAAGTCTCTTCCTCGTTTAGAGCTCCTGGCAGCGTATCTTTTGGCCAAATTATGGTCCCGCATTACGCCAATGTTGAATCGACATATTGACAGCATAACATTCTGGACAGACTCCGAAATATTTTTGCATTGGATAAAAACACATCCATCAACGTTGCACACTTTCGTTGCAAATAAAATATCCGAGATTCAAGAGTTGACTCAAAGTGCTTCGTGGCGGTATGTAACAACTAAACAAAATCCTGCGGATCAAGAGTCTCGGGGTTGAAGCGTGGATGAAATACAGCACTCAATATGGTTTTCTGGCCTGCAGTTCCTCTTAGAAGACCCCGCAAGTTGGCCAATAAATACCCATTTCGAATTAACGCCTGAATAACAAGCACTGGAAAAGAAGAAAAGCGCCAGCGCCTTAGTATCAGTGAGTGACGACCGTAATCCACTCGTAATTGTGAACGAAAATTATACCTCACACAAAAAATTATTACGAATTTTTGTCTATATTCTGCGATGGGTCTTAAAGGTGTGAAATCGATCCACCAAGTATGATCCAACACCATCGGCACAAGAGTTGCAATTAAGCTTCTTAAAAATTGTTCAAATAGTCCAAGGTGATAAATATAACCAAGAAATAATAAAATTGTCAAAAAACCTTCCACTAAAGTCGAGCTTGCAAAAGTTGAATCCATTTTTGCATGAGTATTCAGAATGGTCCGTGTCGTTGAAATTGTTACGAGTGGGCGGTCGTTTATTAAATGCGCCTATCCCGTACGATGCCAAATTTCCTCTATTATTGAGTAAAAATTCGCAGTTCGTAAATTCGTATATACGGTTCCTACTCTGCGCAACCACCATGCAGGTGCGAAAGCATTGGTTGCAATTTGACATGAACAAATTTGGTTAGTTAATGCCCGAGAAGCATGTAGTCGAACCGTGCGAAACTGCATAAATTGCTTTCATTATAAGCCAACATTAAAAAACCAAATTATGCGCAATTTACCAGCTGACAGGCTACGTGCCCTACGGCCCTTTATGCTTACATATATATAGTATATATTGTTGTCTGAAAAAATCATAGAGATCGGTGGTATATATAGCATATATATGGTGGTATATATAGTATATATATATATATATATTCTCAATTTCAGCCCCATTGTAGCAGCTAGAAACTTCAAATTTCACCAAATGCTTACGTGTAACAGTATATATTGTTGTCTGAAAAAATCATAGAGATCGGTGGTATATATAGTATATATCTCATACAACCGATTGTTCAGATAAGAAACTTTTCGCAATTTCTACCCCATTTTAACAGCTAAAAACTTCAAATTTCACAAATTGCTTACGTATATAGTATACATTGTTGTGTGAAAAAATTAATAGAGATCGGTGGTATATATAGTATATATCTCATACAACTGATTGTTCAAATAAGAAACTTTTCGCAATTTCTAACCCATTTAACAGCTATAAGCTTCAAATTTCACAAATTGCTTACGTATATAGTATATATTGCTGTGTGAAAAAATCGTAGAGATCGGGGGTATATATAGTATATATATATATAGTATATATATATTTTTTTTTTTGCAATTTCAGCACCATTTTAACAGCTAGAAGCTTCAAATTTGGTGGTATATATAGTATATAGTATCTAGCACAACCGATTGTTCAGATAAGAAACTTTTCGCAATTTCAGCCCCATTTTAGCAGCTTGAAGCTTCAAATTTCACCAAATGTCTGAAAAAATCATAGAGATCGGTGGTATATATAGTATATATCTCATACAACCGATTGTTCAGATAAGAAACTTTTCGCAATTTCTACCCCATTTTAACAGCTATAGGCTTCAAATTTCACCAATTGCTTACGTATATAATATATATTGTTGTGTGAAAAAATGAATAGAGATGGGTGGTATATATAGTATATATCTCATACAACTGGTTGTTCAGATAAGAAACTTTTCGCAATTTCTAACACATTTTAACAGCTAGAAGCTTCAAATTTCACCAAATGCTTACGTATATAGTATATATTGTTGTGTGAAAAAATCATAGAGATCGGTGGTATATATAGTATATATATATAGTATATATATAAATATTTTTTGCAATTTCAGCACCATTTTAACAGCTAGAAGCGTCAAATTTCACCAAATGCTTACGTATAATAGTCTATATTGTTGTCTGAAAAAATCATAGAGTTCGGTGGTATATATAGTATATATCTCATACAACCGATTGTTCAGATAAGAAACTTTTCGCAACTTCTACCCCATTTTAACAGCTATGAGCTTCAAATTTCACCAATTGCTTACGTATATAGTATGTATTGTTGTGCGAAAAAATGAATAGAGATGGGTGGTATATATATTATATATCTCATACAACTGATTGTTATAAGATAAGAAACTTTTCGCAATTTCTAACCCATTTTAACAGCTAGAAGCTTAAAATTTCACCAATTGCTTACGTATATAGCGTAAATTGTTGTCTGAAAAAATCACAGGTGATATATATATTAAATACCTCATATAAACTGTCATGTTTGCCCCTTTTTTACGGATAGAAGCTTCAAATTTCACCAAATACTTACGTTTACGTCATATATTATTAAAATACGTGATTCGTAGTCATATATTTTAAATGCAGACCACAAAAATCGTAAAACTTTGCATCCTCACACAAAGTACCTACCTATTTTTATACTCAACGTGTTTTGCACACAGACTATATTAACTTTGATTGGATAACGTTTGGTTGTACAGGTGTAAATGAATTGCTTCCCAAGGCAGTCGGTTCTATGTACCGGAGCGACTCGGGATTTTTCCCGACCAAGGACTGTCATTTCAGTGTGACCCCATCTAATTTGTTTCGTGCTCCATATTCTCTTACTCCGGGAAGGAATCGAATCCAATCCGGGTCCGTCTCCTGACCCCGGTCTTGAGAAATGGTTTTGCTGCATCTGCCGGAAATATATAGAATATTGTTAGGACGGTCATACTCTGTTCAGTGTGTCTCGTGCAAGGGATGGTTGCATCGGATAGGTTGTTCTGGGCTTGATCCCAAAACCCGACGTCCACGTAACTTTTATAAATCTTTTGTGGCTCCTTGCTGTTCACGCCCAAGGGCGTCCCGTAGTCTACGCTTAAGCGCCCCCACTACCTTCCAGCAGCCCCGCTGCTCAGCAAGCCACAACAAGTACCCGCTGCTGCTCGCGCCCCACGGCGCCAACAACTCAAACAGCTGATACCACTCATAACTCAGCCCCTGCCCCCGTCGTCTCCCCCTCTTTTCCAGCAGCAATCGTGCAGGTCAGGGAAACAGACTCTTAGTCCCTACCTCCGTTTGCACCGTCTGCCAGCACAGAATATATAGGTTTGCGACATCCGCCCAATGCAGCTCCTGCCTTGTGTGGTGCCACTTTCCTAGATGTTCTGGTCTCCGCGACGGCAACCCCCCGACGGGTTTCATCGCGCCATGTTGCCAGGTCGCAAACCCAAATCATCCGGGTACCCCAATGCTTGCCCAAGGACGCCCAGTCCCAGGGCCACAACAGCAATTGCGTCCTGGCCTTCCACAACCCAGGCGTAGTCACCTGTCACTGACCCCCAGAGTGGCGACGTCTCCCCTTATGCACTTCAGGATCCTGCAGTTAAACTGTAATGGACTAACTGGGAAGATTAAGGAGATAGTCGATTTCATAAAGCGGCACAACATCCGCATTGCTGCATTGCAGACCTGCTCTGGGTATAACGTCCACAGGAAAGACCGCGAGAGCGGAAATGGAGGCGGTCTCGCGTTTATCATACACCACTCTGTGCAATATTATATATTTGATCCTGGCATCGACCGCAGGGACAATGTCTTAGAACGTCAAGGCCTATCTGTCCGGTCAGGCGATGCAAACCTAGAAATCATCAACATCTATATCCCTACTGCCACCTGTTGCTCCAGTGGATACCGCCCTAATATCAGGGCCTTACTCAGTGACAACAATCGCATTATCTTAGGTGATTTCAATGCCCATCATGATCTATGGCATTCAAACTTGCGGGCGGACAGTAGGGGTGAGATGTTGGCGGATCAAATAGAAGAAACGATGTTCTGCACAATAAACGGAGATGCCCCCACACGTATGGTAGGAAGCTGTCACAGCTCGCCAGATATCTCAATCGTGAGCGCAGAACTCGTAAACTGCGTCAACTGGCAGCCGATGGTAACATTGGCATCCGACCACCTGCCCATACTTATTTCGCTTGAGCGTACCGCCGACTTAATCGTCACTGAAAAACGCATTTCATAAACTTCAAAAAAGGAAAGTGGGAAGAATATAAATCCTTTACAGACAGCCGCTTTGCTGCCCTCCCTATCCCGATTGATGCCCGCCAAGGGGAGCGTGCCTTCCGTAAGGTCATTAAATCCGCCTCGGCACATTTCATTCCCGCCGAGAGAATTCCCGAAATCCGGCCCCACTTCCCGGCGGAGGCCGCAAAATTAGCGAGAGAACGTGACCTTATAAGACAGCTTGATCCAGGCGACCCCCAAATAAGGGATATAAACCAACGCATCAGATTGCTTGTGGATGAACACAAGCGGGCGAAATGGGAGGAGCACCTAAGAGGTTGTAACCTCTCTAACGGTGTGGGTAAACTTTGGTCCACCGTAAATTCCCTATCGAATCCGGCTAAGCACAAAGACAAAGTTTCCATCGCCTTTGGCGATAAAGTGCTGTCGGATGCGAAAAAATGGGCGAGCGCTTTCTGTCAACAATATATAATGCATTCTGCAGTCGACAAAGATAGACGGAGGGCCAACAGACACGCACATAAACATAAATTCAGCGCGTCACCAATTACCGTCACCGCCAAAGAGGTTGAGAATGCCATAGATCATGCTAAGCCATCCAAAGCAGTGAGCCCAGACGGCAAAAGCGATGCCGATGCTTAAAAACCTAGGGAAAGAGGGTTTCAAATATTTAGCACATGCCTTCAACCTGTCTCTTCCCACCTTTGTCATTCCCGAAAAATGGCAAATTGCCAAGGTGGTCCCGCTACTAAAGCCTGGGAAACCAGCTGACATAGGAGAGTCATATCGACCGATATCTCTCCTAGCGGCAGTAGCCAAGACGCTTGAAGCCATTTTGCTCCCCAACTTCAAAGCAAATTTGCAGCTAGCCTGTCATCAGCATGGCTTCAGAAAACTCCATAGCACCACCACCGCGCTAAATGCCATTAGCAACCAGATAAATTGCGGTTTAAATCAAAACCCCCACCACAGAACAGTACTCGTTACGCTAGACCTATCAATAGCTTTTGATACGGTCAACCACGGCACGTTACTGCAATACCTGGAAGGGTCTACCCTTCCCCCATGTCTTAAAAGGTGGACCGCAAATTATCTGGGTGGTCGGCAGATGCAATTTAGAAACGAAACATCAAAACCAAGAAGAATTAAATAAGGGGTGCCACAGGGTGGTGTCGTATCCCCACTTTTGTTTAATTTCTACATATCTAAGCTACCTTCGCCAACAGAAGGAGTTACTATCGTTTCCTACGCCGATGACTGCACAATAATGGCCACAGGCCCAGGCCCACAGATCAATGAGCTTTGCAAAAGCTGGAATTATCACAGACTAAATCCTCCGCGACATTATTTACAACATGGACGTCCCAAATGTCGACCATTTTGAACATCCACGTCGATGGCACTACGCTACCGACTGTCCTACACCCCAAAATCTTGGGTGCGACGTTTAATCAGGATCTACATTTTGGTGAGCATGCAGCCGCAATTGTACCGAAAATCCAGAGCCGTAATAAAATCCTCATATCCCTTGCTGGCAGTACTTGGGGGAAAGACAAAGAAACGCTCATTACAACAAACAAAGCAATTGGCCATCCGATTGCATGCTATGCGTCCCCTATATGGTCGCCAAGCCTAAAAACTACTCACTGAAAAAAGCTACAGGCCTGCCAAAATACTGCGCTCAGAACCGCAACGGGCTATCTTCTTATGTCCCCAGAACACCATATACATAATGAGGGGAGAATACTCCCCATCAGGGAGAGAACTGAGATGCTAACCAAACAGTTCCTGTTGAATACCCAGAAACCTGGGCATCCCAACAGACATCTGATTGATGAGCCAACACCGCCTAGGGGCTTAAGGAGTCATCTCCGTAAGCATTTTGAGGAAATACGGCACCTGAGAACTCAGCCGTGTGAAGCAAAAAAACACAAGCAGGCCCCAGTGAACTCCACAAACAGGCGTCTGACCTTTATGCCAGGAATTGCCCGATGAATCCAGTACTCAAAGATTAGTACCCAAAATATGCGGAAGAGGAACGAATACTCCCCAGAGAAACGCGAGTCACTATAGCTCAACTTCGTTCTTGATACTGTAACAGGCTAAAGTCTTACCTATCCAGAATCAACCTCGACATATAAAACGTATGCCCCGCTTGCATTGTTTCCCCACATGATACCAACCATCTCTTTAACCCTCAAACAGGCAAATCTTCAAAACTAAAAAACTATGTGCAAATATTTTTTTTAAGTTAAATTGTAGACCAAGAAGTAAGGTAGATAGGAAAAAAGGAAGGGAAAAAAGGAAGGCGGCCTTAAGGCATCCTTGCCTGTCACGGTATATTTTAATAGAAGGGCACGGAAAGTAACGAATACAGTTTTATTTAAAAATATATATATAAAATACAGAGTAAAAGCTTTTTTGGTATTATTTTTTGGTTTGGTATTCGGCAAAACAATTTTTCGAACTCGAACAGATAGGTTTATTTGGCATTTTTGGCAAATACATTGCGTCTGTGATGATTTACAAAACTTGCATTTTTTCTTACCATGTTCTCTTTCCAGCCACTTTGGAACGTGGTCATATCTATCGTAACGAACGTCGTCAACGGATGCTTTGCTCTCTTGCCTATTCCGATCTCTACCCCTTCTTTTACCTTTTGAATTGCCCTTGCTTCTCGTCCCGGAGGTCGTCTCTCCCTGTAAGCTACTAGACCAGCTGCAATTTCTTCGCGAAATTGTGATAATTGATACGTTTTTCTCCACTTGTACTACAGCTAGAATCGTTTGACTTTTCAGAAAGCGTTCGACGGTATAAAATATACGAGTTGGTTGCAGCCATATCAATCAGATGATAAAAAAGTCTAATCATTGGATGTCGTGTCTTAGCTCTAATATGGTACCGGCCCATAAGACCATCCATTAGATCGACTCCACCCATATGCTTATTATATTCCCTTATTATCTGAGGGCAGTCTACTTCGAGGTACTTTTTCTGTTTCCGGTCGTAGCGTGCCACCTTTGACTCCTGAAGTGTGGGATTTGACCTGGAAAATGGTTCAGTTCCAACGTAAGTTGACGCTAAACGTACACTCTTATTGTCTTTCCATAGGACTATATTTATTTCAACGCCATACGATGATGCAACAAACTCTACTGAAAATCCTCTCCCTTGTTTTTTCACTTCGATGTCGGAAGGTAATTTACAGTTAGGAATCCTATTGACCCTGATTGTACCTAGACTAAAAATTCCACGTGCTCGTAAATATACCAATAACGGAAGCGTTGTGTAAAAATTATCAAAATAAAGGATATGGTTTCTAAAATTTGGTATTGTTTGGGACAACCGAACAACAACATTGGCAGTGCTTCCTAAGTCCGGTGAGTTTGGTAAGATAACATTGTCACCTGCGCCATTATAAATTTCAAAGCGATAAGCAAATCCATTAGTATCGCAGAGTACAAATAGTTTTATGCCCCATTTATGTGGCTTATTTGGCATGTATTGGCGTAAATGGTGTCTTATTTTCGTGCTGCACATTTGCTCATCAACACAGAGGCGACTTTTCTTTGGTATAGTGTCGAACATTTTGTTTATCTCTTCAGAAAGTCTTCGTATACGAAAGCAAGGATCGTAGCCCGCTTGTCCTTTTTGAAATCTTCGGCTTTCATCATGAAAAGACAGATATTTTTTTATTAACATAAATCTCTTTACAGGCATGGTGTTCTGTATTTTTGGAAAAGCATTTTTGCCCCAGTAGCTCTCTAAATTAGGGTATCGATACAAGGACATGTATAGCATAATTCCAATATAATGTCGAATTTCTTCTGGGTTGGTTTTAAAAGTTGTATTGATGTTTTTCTCGAGCGCTGCGCGATTTGTCTCTTCAGAAATCAAAAATATAATTTTTTCTGAAAAAAAGTAGTTGAAAAATTCCATTGGAGTAGACAGATCTTTTATTGACTGTGGCAATGTGAAGTCTCCCTGAAAAGCTATATCACTGACATGCAATTGCATCTGCCTCTTACGCCATGTCATGTTCGAAAATTCTTTTGAATCTCTGTATATTTCAGTTAATTCTGAAAAATAAAAAATATGACTTCTGTAAGGAAAAATTACATAATATATACCTGAACCATTAAACCGTCCACCAGATGGTAAACTCGAAGGACCAAAACTTTCTGACACTAGCTAGTAAAGGAGATCGTACTCTTTTCTGATGCTTCAAAGATTCTGCTGAGGTTGATGGGGCTACTGATTTTGGTGATGACGCGCTGATGAGCGACATGTCGAAACTTTGATCAACAAAATTCTTTGAACCGTTAGCATCCATTTCTCTTATACAATTAGAAATACATTCAGCGTCTTCGGGAGATATTTCATCTGGTCTAAAATCTGGATCATTGAATTCGTCATCACTGCTAAAATCCCCACAATCTTCGTCTGTATCTACCTATTCCATTAGTTTAATGACTTCTTCTTCAGTAATATCGGAAAGCCTAAACCTTTTCTCTCGAAGTACACGACCTTTTGCTTCCATTTCTAGAAAACATAGAAATAATACTTACATAGTTTCATATGCAAACACAAAAAACGATCATGATGAACAGCAATTATGAGAATGCAACTTTCGCTATAAACCGGCAAGGCTGCCTTCAGGCTGCCTTTACATTTTCATTTCCCATATTTGTACTTTTTCATTTACACAATAACTAGATATATTTATCAAAAGTTTATACTCGCCCAAACTTTCTATTAAATTTTCGAATCAAGCAAACAAGCACAAGTTCAATTATTTTTCAATTAAATGTTTTATCTTCACCACAGTAAATTTTAGACGTAAAATCACTCGAATCGCGCTCTAAAATGAAAGTATGAGCACACCGAGCGCTGAGAAAAATAAAAAAGTGAGCATAACATAATAACTAAATTCCAAGGAAATAACATTAATGTATTTTGTAGCGAAAATTGCAACGGCCGCGAAAAATTTGAGTTTTTAACAAAGGCTGCCTCAAGGCAGCCTTGCCCGTTTGAGGGTTAATTGTAATGTGGAACCAGCACCTCTAACACCCCTTTCATTACGGTGCAGCCTGTTGAAACAGCAAGTTTCCTTGCACTCCCGTTAGAGGATATTGGTGACAATTTGTGATCGGTGGTATCAATTAGGTGGGGCGAAGCACTGCTACAACAACAACCACTCAAGATCACATTAAATGTTATATTCAATGGCGATCTTTACAAAATCTAATTCAAAAGGAGGCTACAATTGATACACTTATCAATGAACAGCTAATCACTGAAACTCAAAAGTGGAAAGAAATATTATATAGAATTTTAAACACTATTTTATTTTTGGTTGAAAGAGGCCTAGATTTCAAAGGCAAAGGTATATCTTGGTGAACGAAACAATGGATATTTTTGGGCATCTAAGATCTCATAACCCATTATGATCTGATACTTACAGATCATTTGGAGAAAGTTAGGATTTCACAACAGCAGCACAAACGTTTCCAAGTTCACTATCTTTCCCCAGACATTCAGAACGAGTTTACAGAAATTTGTGCAAAGCACGTGAGGGAAACTATATTACATCAAGGTAAACAAGCCAAGTATTTTGCTATTATCGTTGATGCTATGCCTGATGCTGGTCGCGTTGACTACGTTAATTTTGCGCAAACTCCATTTCAATTCGAAAGCAACAAATTTTACAATTCAAAAACGGGTTTTGGCTTTCGTGAATTGTAACCAAAAAACTGGTCAGCAAATCGCTGATCTAATTTGCCATACTCTAGGTAAACATGAAATCCCATTAAAAGATTTCCGTGCACAAGGATACGATAACGGCGCCAATACGAAAGGAGCTTAGAGCGGAGCACTACGTCTCGAGAAAAACTCGAATGCTGATTACTCGCCTTGTGCAACCCACAGTCTCAACTTATGTGGTGTTGAGATGGTGCATGCTGATGTTGTACGGTTTCATTTTACTTTCTTCGGAGTTGTACAAAAATGTTTTACTATTCTCAGCAGCACTCCACAACGATGGAACATCCTCAAAAAAAATTTACCGAACTCTCTTCATAGTCTTTCAGACATTAGAGATGTTACCGGCATTCTCAGGTACACCAACAAGTTCGAATGTATCTTGCTGTTTTAATTTTGGTTCAAAATACTGACTACCATTAATGAAAGAAACTTGTACCTCCAAGCTAGAGACGCCACCATAGATGCTGAGGTCCAACATCTAGATGCGTAACTAGCTGATTTGAAGTTGATCAGGAACTAATGGGAAACAATTTTAAACGAATGCAAAACAGTTGCTATTCAATTGAACATCTCGCCAAAGTTTCCAGACATTCGAAAGAGAAAACCGAAAAGACGTTCTGAAGATAATTTAAATGAGATGATTACGAATGATTCAGAGTCTTATTATAAAAACAGTACACTGAAAGAAAAAGACTGGTAAAATCAACCAAAATACGGCTCAAGTCAACCGAAATTTCTGTAAATTTGTATCCATCGCAACAAGATATTGAATCAACTGCGCACAAATCGTTGATTCGTAATTGACCGTTTTGTACACATAGTTTTGTAAAATTAACAATTATTACTGTCGCTCTAAGAATACCAATCTAAAATGTTAATATGAAAGGGATTTCTGTTCGTTCGATATAACCAACGTAAATTGTTAATTTAACAGTGTTTATTGTCGCAATGATACTGACAGTGAAATCTATTAAAATAACAGATATTTCTGTTTTTTTTAGATTAATAGCGTAAACTTTTACATCAACAGAGTTTTCTGTTCATACCTATGACATTAATACCTGTGGCTTACGTAGTTTTTTTTATTTGTATATATTACACATAAGTAAATTTCATTTCTAATGATTTTATTGCTATGTTTAATAATATTAATTAAAATAATAATAACTTAAATCTGAATTCAAATAAACAAAACTTGTCCCGAATCACCATCGAAAGCTTTGTACGAAAGTATGTTGCCATATATATACGCAAATATGTGAATACATAAATACTATACTATATCACTACTACTGAACTGTGCAGCCTGTCAAACATTACAGTACAGATATACAACGAGAGAAGGAGACAAATTCTCAAGGCTGTCGTTAAATTTTTTTGAAATGGGGGATTAAATATATATATATTTCAACAAGCCGTCTTGCTTCTGTCAATATTGTACATTATTTATTTATTTATTTATTTATTATTTAAAGTCGACGACAAACTATGGTCGACTGCATAATATAAAAGATATATAAATATACAACTCAAAAGATAAAATTTAAGATACATCGAGATTACAACAATGTTATATAACAAATAAAGATATATTAATGAACATTACTCTTTAATTTCAGAATATAATAATAATAAGAAATATGAGCAGAAATAAGATTTTATACCGAAATCTTATACTGGCGGAATGCATCAGATTCCGCTCAGCATGATTTCGGAATGCAGTGGATTCCAATCTTCCTGTTGGAATGCAACAAGATTCCAATCAGCATGTCATGGGAATCCGGCAGTGCTAAGAGTAGTGTAATGAGGTTATGCCATCACAAGGCATAAAAAAGTAACATGACCTGTGTTGTTGGAATGCACCGGATTCCAATCAGCTCGATGCCTGACCCATAAGATTATACTGCTGGAATGCATACGATTCCGGTCAGTGACTCCTGAAAAAGCATGTTTTTTACGTTGTTGGAATGCACCAGATTCCAATCAACACAGTACTGTCTTGTTCCTTCTTAATGATATATGTTGATAAATGTTCCTCCATCCTTAAACGAGATAATTCCTGTTTTTTATGGACGAAATAAAATGCCGGCAAATTAAATTAGCTTGTATCTCTTAAATTAGATAGACAAGTATTGCATTACGTATAGTGGCAAAAGTACATTCAAGACTGATACTATACTATACAAGTAATTGTAGTGCGCGCACCAGATAAGAAGGGGATTATTTTTAGCAAAGTTTCGTTGACAAAGGGGTAAATAGAAAGGAACGTAGTGTCTGGAAACTCTAGGGGGAACCGCAAAAAACAAGCGGCTGAGAAGGTCCTCAGAATCAATTTCTCCAATACTGAGCTTATGGATGAACAATGCCCCCAGTAATATTCTCCGATTTTCCAGAGTGGGTAAGTTAATAAGAAGAAGTCTACTTCTGTATGGAGGAAGGTGCAGACTTGAGTCCCAATTAAGGCCGCGCAATGCAAATATCAAAAATTGCTTTTGAACTGACTCAAGACGCTTTATATGCTTTTGAGAAACAGGGGACCAAACGCATGAGCAATACTCGAGTATTGGACGAACCAGCGATGTTTAAAGAACCTTAGTGAGGTACAGATCATCGAACTATTTAGCCCATCTTTAACCAAATCCAAGTAAACCCAACGCTTTGTTGGCAATAGATGAAATATGCATGTTAAAATTCAATTTCGAATCAAAAAGGACACCTAGATCATTTACAATAGATATACGTTCCAAAGGCGTACCATCTATTACATAAGGTTTCAAAGCTGGCTTCACTCGGTGAAATGTCATATGCTTACATTTAGAGCAATTTAAAGCTAGTAAATTTGTTGTGCACCAACATTGGGACGAGTCCAAGTCGGCCTGAAGAAGACCCAAGGAACTCAAATCGGTAGGACAGTAAGTGTAGCAAAGTTTTACATCATCCGCATACATTATGGTATGGGAATAAGATGGGCAAAGAGCAAAGGGCCTAGATGACTTCCCTGAGGTACGCTGGAGGAAACTCCAAACGATTCCGACAGAGTGCACTTGAACAGGACTATTTGGGTCCAGTTAGAAAGATAGCTTTTCAGCCACATTAATAGGTGAAACGGAAAGCCCAGTAAACCAAGCTTATGAATAAGTAACTCATGGTTGACGGTATCAAATGCTTTGCTGAAGTCCGTGTAGATGACATCCGTTCGCTTGTTCGCTAAAAATCCTTCCATAACTATAGAGGTGAATACAAGCAAATTTCTAGTGTTTGACCTTTGACGAATGAAACCTTGTTGGCATGGAGATAAAAGACTAGAACACTGATATTGGAGTTGACTGGTAACAATCTGTTCAAAGACTTTAGGAATGACTGAAAGTTTAGCACTACCCCTGTAGTTTTCAACTTTTGACCTACTACCTTTCTTATGCAGGGGTATAATAAAAGACTGTTTCCAAAGTGCCGGGAATGACGCAGATCCCAGAGATAGCTCAAATAATTTTAAAATAGGCTCATATATGTTTTCGGCGCAGTACCTAAGCACGCAACTAGGAACACCGTCCGGTCCCGGAGAAAAGGTGGGCTTCAAAGATTGAAGACTCTGAAGAACAATATTACCATCAATAGCAGGATTCCTAATGTAATTCGAGCTATCTAAGCGATAGGGATATTGACCGGAATGAAAACCACTGGATGAATACGTGGACTTAAAGAACTCAGAAAATAGTTCAGCAACGTCGTCATCAGTGCAAGCTTTTTTACCTCCAAAGGTTAATGAGGAAGGATACCCAGAAGTTTTCCGCTTTGAATTTACGAAACTGTAAACTTTTTTGGATTTCTAAAAAATTGGGCTTTACAACAACTCAAGTAATTTTTATAACAAAGGTGATTAAGGCGGTGAAATTTAGAACGAGCTATTAGATATTTAGAGAGGTCTGCAGATGTAACACCAAGTTTAGAGCAAACGTAATCAGCAATATCATTTTCGGTAAGCGAGGCGTGTAATCGGGACACAAATATAGCCCTACGAGGTGGCACGGCAGTCACCTGCAAAGGAGTAGCGGATAGCGCACCAGAGAGCTGGGAAGGTGCGGCCGTTATAGAACAGTTGACAGAAAACACATTGCTTGACCTAGCGTTGGTTATCGAGCCCGTAAAAGAAGTACTATTTTTTCAGGTACACTTGTATCGCTAGCAACAACCCCAGTATCGGTAACTGTTATTATTGGAGCTAAAGATACCGGTGGAGGTGTAGGATGAATTGGGGAGTCCATCGAAATTAAAATTGGTGACGTAGAACAAACAGCCGCAAAGGTACCACTATTAGTTCGTGCATCGTTTAATTTGCCAGAGATCGGCTCACTGGAAGTCTCGACACAGCCTTGTGGAGATTCTTGTGGAGATTCCTGAGCTGCATTGTTCATAACGTCTTTGGTAAGCCTGTTCGTATCAGTCAACCCGGTTGAAGGGACATTCGTAGGAGGACAGCTTTGCCCCCAACTCGAAGACAAGTTGGAATCATTGTTGGGCATACATTTCTTACGTTTTGGGGATTCAGATATCACTTTCAATTTTTCAAAGTGACCCTCCATCGTTTTTAATCTTTCGTAAAAGTCACGAAACCCAATAAAAGTGTTGCTGAACTCTTTCTGAGTCTGCCTCATAAAAGCTCGCATGTCATTTTCTACGGAACGACAATCATGACATGTCCAGTTCAGTCCAATTTTGCTGGATATTAGGTCAACCACCCTACCTCCTATGTGAGAGAAACCGGCACAGATAACATGAGCCATATTATCACAGAGCCAACAACAAACATAAGTATCACCACGGGAAATTTTCTTTTGATTGGTGCACTTCTTGACACAGCAATCCAACATAATTGCAAAGTTAAACAAACCCAAAAGAAAAATAGGCAAAAGAAACTATAAGTATAGGATAAATTGAACAGCTGTTCAAAAATATGGGCGAGAGTTATTTTGGTGCACTGGATGCAAATCGCAAGACAGCGTATAGCTAGCAGCGAACACAACAGAAAGGCTATTTCGTTCTCCAAATGAAAAAGTAAGCTTTTGTTTTCCATTAGTTTTATAAAATTTTTGATTGTTTTAAGAACTCCGCAGATATACGCATGTAAATGAGCCCTTAGTGACCAAAAAGCGACAAAAAAAGGAAATAATGCCAACTGACAACTACGATTTTCTCATGCACAGAATTAACAGTTACCAGATATGCGTAGGCGCAACAAATGGCTTAAATTGAAAACAAATCTAGTTAGCGGTCGTAAGATTTTCAGCTGGTATAAGTAAAATTTTCAAAATTGATATTATTTCAACACCAAAAAAATCAAAATCTATTTCATTAAAAACTCAACATAAGTAGAATTTTTAAAACGTTTATATATCGTATGTTCAAGCAAATTAATTTAAAATTATATTTTAAAACGTTCAAAGAAATGCTTGTTGGGATGTATGTATATGTGTATTTTCATACATGTATATTTGAATTTTTTTCATTTCAAAAATATGAATTCTTCACCTTGTTTTGTTTTTTTTTTTAACTATTTATGTAAATAATGTACTTTATATGGCTGCAGCCCCTGCTCAAATAATAAAGACATCAAGCCTTGTATTATATTTGTTGGCGTTTTCATTGTTTAATCGACTAAACTGAGATTTTATAACAATTAGTATGCAAAAGTTGGTTAAAGGGGATAGTGACCCATTGGAACCCCTTTAATACTTTTTTTACACACGCTACTTCAATTCACTAACAATAACAAAGCCCGCGCATGCGCAGAACATACATTTGCAAAGTTTCAGCAAATAATGATTGACAGAAAATTTGCACATAAGAAGATAGGAAGCTATTGATATAGAAGTGTTATATATATGATAAATACGCATGCTTCGTACATATATATATGTATATATGCGATATACATATTCACACACGCTTTAGTACATGCTCTAGCGAAAATAAGAGCATGTAACGTTTGTTAAACCACATTGGCGTCGGTTTCAAAAACTTTATTTCAACTTTACAATTAAACATTATACACATACATTAAACATTATACACTTTATTACTTTGTTTTATTAAACGCACTCTCACCAAATTTTATTTTTTTTTTAATTTATTAAGTTTATAGCTTGGAATTTCGCCGCGCGTCACTTTATGCTTATTCTCAATTTCTTCGCTCGCATGTAGAGTTGCCACACGTGATTTTTTCGAACAAAACTTGTAGCATAAATGTTTGACATAACATTTTACATAGAGAACTTGTAAGCTATAGAAAAATAAAGAATGAAATCGCTGGAAGGTAATTCACCATTGGAGTAACTATACATGTAATTCGGCAAGTTTAATTCTCGTAACACTTTATTTTGAAACGATTCCAAATCAACTCAAACTTTTATGCTGTCGGAAACATCAACATTACAATAGGATGTTTATATTATCTTATTAGATTCGTTCGCGTGAGGGAAAATTCGTAAAAACTTTAACAAAATGTTACTAATTTTGGAAAAATCCTGTTCGTTCAAACAAAACTTTTGCAAAAAGGGACACAATTTTGCATTTTGCTGGGAGGAGAAGTTGCATACTTGTACCCGATAAATAGGTGTCCCGGTATCGCATAATTTTTTGCAGTGTTATGCACATTAAATTCAGAAACGGTTTGTTTTGTTTTGTATTGATAACTGAAAAACCAGTTTTTTGTTGTTTTCCCAATTTGTGTGTTTTTTCGATTTGGTGGTTTTCTTATTTTGGTGTTTTTTTTTTATAAACAAGTGGCACCGTCGTCATAAGTACAAAGTAGAGAGCGCAGTGAGTGTAAAATTCTCTTTGAAATATGGTCATGCATTGACTGTTGTTCGCTGTTGAAATGACCTGTAAGATCAGTTGTATTAACAGAAAAATCAGTTACATTGATTACGAATCTGTCAATGTTACAGAACTTTGTTAACTTAAGAGCGACAATTTCTCTTCTGTTGAAATGACTAAACTAATTTGTTCGCTTGACAAAGAACTCGGTCGAGTTAACCATAATTCGATCAATTTCACCAAATCTCCGTTAAGTCAAGAACAACAGAACAGATTTGTTGATTTTACTAGCACCTTTCTTTCAGTGTACATTCCTTGTGATCGTTGATTCGGTAATCACTGGTATTTCTGAACGATTTGAGAAATTTGAGCGAGACGTTTTCTTTTTGTGGCAATTTGAAGATATGGATAAAATTACGATTCGGGCGAGCGCAGCAAAATATGTCGAAAAATAAAAGTCGACATTTCTCAAAGCTTAGAATGCGAAATAATTCACTTGAAACACATTTACCCAGCAAATTTTGATAAAGGTCTGTCACCATTGGAATGGCTAAATGCCATCTATATCTATTCAAAATCAGTACACAATTATCTTTTGCACTATACCCGTCACTGTAGCTAGTGCAGAACGTTCCTTCAGCGTCCTTTCAATATACAAAAATATTCATAGATCGTGTTCATCTCAAGAGCGAGTTTCAGGACTTGCCACAAAGCGTGGCATTAATCCGTTTTGGCAAGACAGTTAAATTTTGATATTATTATAAAAAATTTAGCAGCGAAAAAAAGTAAGAAAAGCCACTCTTTGATATCCGAACCTTCTATATTGAATAATTATAATTTATAATCATCATTAAATTTATCAGAAATGTATTAAAATGTTACCAAATAACTAGAAAAGATTATTTAAAACAATATGTGGCTGTTAAAAGAGAATTTTATTTTTACGTTACAATAGAATAGTATAAATAGTATATATTCTGTGTTAATTTTATTGTCAGCTCTTAGTCCAAAAATCATTTAGTTGATGTGGCAAAATTTGTATACTCAGTTGAGCAGAGCTCACAGAGTATATTAACTTTGACTGGATAACGGTTGGTTGTACAGGTATAAAGGAATCGAGATAGATATAGACTTCCATATATCAAAATCATCAGGACCGAAAAAAAATTGGATTGAGCCATGTCCGTCCGTCCGTTCGTCCGTTAACACGATAACTTGAGTAAATTTTTAGGTATCTTGATTAAATTTGGTAGGCAGGTTCCTGAGCACTAATCTCAGATCTCTATTTAAAGTGAACAATATCGGACCATAACCACGCCCACTTTTTCGATATCGAAAATTTCGAAAAACCGAAAAGAGCGATAATTCATTACTAAAGACGGATAAAGCGATGAAACTTGGTAGGTGAGTTGACCTTATGAAAATTAGTAAAATCTCGGACAATGGGCGTGGCACCGTCCACTTTTAAAAGAAGGTAATTTAAAATTTTTGCAAGCTGTAATTTGGCAGTCGTTGAAGATATCGTGATGAAATTTGGCAGGAACGTTACTCCTACTACTATATGTAGGGTTAATAAAAATTAGCAAAATCGGAGAAGGACCACGCCTACTTTTAAAAAAAAAATTTTTTTAAGTAAAATTTTAACAAAAAATTTAATATCTTTACAGTATATAAGTAAATTATGTCAACATTCAACTCCAGTAATGATATGGTGCAACAAAATACAAAAATTAAGGAAAATTTCAAAATGGGCGTGGCTCCGCCCTTTTTCATTTAATTTGTCTAGGATAATTTTAATGCCATAAGCCGAACAAAAATTTCCCAATCCTTGTGGAATTTGGTAGGGGCTTAGATTCTAGGACGATAACTTATTTCTGTGAAAAAGGGCGAAATCGGTTGAAGCCACGCCCATTTTTTATACACAGTCGACAGTCTGTCCTTCCGCTCGGCCGTTAACACGATAACTTGAGCAAAAATCGATATATCTTTACTAAACTCAGTTCACTTAATTATCTGGTCCACATTTTGGTCGGTATCTGGAAAACGCCTTCACATATACAACTACCACCACTCCCTTTTAAAACCCTCATTAATACCTTTAATTTGATACCCATATCGTACAAACAAAGTCCAGAGTCACCTCTGGTCCACCTTTATGGCGATATCTCGAAAAGGCGTCACCTATAGAACTAAGGACTACTCGCTTTTAAAATACTCATTAACACCTTTCGTTCGATGCCCATATTGTACAATCGCATTCTAGAGTCACCCCTGGTCCACCTTTATGGCGATATCTCGAAAAGGCGTCCACCTATAGAACTAAGTCCTACTCGCTTTTAAAATACTCATTAACACCTTTCGTTTGATACCCATATTGTACAAACGCATTCTAGAGTTACCCCTGGTCCACCTTTATGGCGATATCTCGAAAAAGCGTCCACCTAAAGAACTAAGGCCCACTCCCTTTTAAAATACTCATTAACCCCTTTCATTTGATACCCATATCGTAAAACAAATTCTAGGGTCACCCCCGATCCACCTTTATGGCGATATCTCGACACGGCGTCCACCTATCGAACTAAGGATCACTCCCTTTTAAAATACTCATTAACACCTTTCATTTGATACACATATCGTACAAACAAATTCTAGAGTGAACCCTGATCCACCTTTATGTGCGATATCTCGAAAAGGCGTCCACCTATAGAACTAAGCCCACGCTTTTTAAAATTCTCATTAACATCTTTCATTTGATACCCATATCGTACAAACAAATTCTAGAGGCAGCCCTGGTCCACCTTTATGGCGATATCCCTAAATGGCGTCCACCTATAGAACTATGGCCCACTCCCTCATAAAATACTCTTTAATACCTTTCATTTGATACACATGTCATACAAACACATTCCAGGGTTACCCTCGGTTCATTTTCCTACATGGTTATTTTCCCTTATGTTGTCACCATAGCTCTCAACTGAGTATGTATTGTTCGGTTACATCCGAACTTAACCTTCCTTACTTGTTTTTGATGTAATACATCAAAAATGATTCATGAATGAGAAGTCGTTAATTCAAGTTAATCAATGTATTAGTGGATTTTTTATAGGGGACCCCTAAATTTTTTAGTTCCGGTCCCGGATTTTCTCTCTACGGCCCTGGCTATAACTTAGCAAAAAATAGTTTTGAATCAATGCGGCATATTCATAGTCAAGTTAAAGTATGCGCTAAAAAAGTTAGAGCATATTTCAATAAAAAGTATACTTTATCTTTATCATAGTCGCAAAAAAGCCGGATTCATCGGATAGAGCCATCGCTAAAGTTAGAGAGGCGAAAAGCTGTCACTAAAGCTATTACTAAAATCTGTCAAATGAAACGAAATTTCAATTTACGTGTGTATTCGGTAATTTAAGCTGTATTTTTATTCAAGAAGAGTGAAAATGTCTTACTTTGAGGAAATTGAAAGAGATTTTGAAATTATTGACGGTTCGCTATTAATGAGAAAGCCAAAAATATATAAAGAACGATTTGATCCATTTGTTTTAAGGTACAAGGTTCCTTTAAATACTAAAAAGAACATAATTCGTTTTGCGAGCAAAGCTCATTATTTGATACAATAAGTATTCTTTTTGGTATTAGACAAAAAGTGCAAACGGCGATGATTACTGGGGCATGTTTCTGAATTTCACTTCTTCATCGGATGGCGAGCTTTGAACTCAAGTACTTGCATTTGAAAAACAAGCTGATGACGAAGTGAAATTCAGAATCAAGTCCTTGTGACCATCTCTCTAATATGAATAACAAACGTAATTCAATCTAAATATTTCAAATATACTACATGTTAACACCGTTCTATCATTTGGTGCTAACAATTTCTTATTGTATTTGTATATGGATTTGTGTATAAAATAAATAATAAAACTAATTACTACAAAATACTTAAATGGAATCATTATTCCAAGCAGATATGCGTATATATACATATAAAGCAGCGAACAGAAAAATATTAGTTCCCGCAAGCAGTCTCTCTCGTGGTTACGCCAGTTTTGTTCTCTTTTGTTGTTCTATAGTAATAAATACAAATTTTAATTAATTAACGAGGTTAAAATACATTTTTTATAAACAAATTGCTTACTTTTTGCATTTTTAGCAATCAGGCGCAAGAAATGAACAACAACAAGCAAACGTCAAGACGAGTGATTTGACAACATTGCGTAATAGATTTTTTTTATGTAATAGAATTTTGCCTAAAGTAGGCTCTCGTTACAGCATGCCACTAAACTGACTATGATATACTTAGAAATGAAATGTACTCTATCTTTTTAGTGCCGCACCAAGTGAAGCATACTCTAACTCAGGACTATGAATATGCCCCAATGATATTTCACTTATCAAGTTTTATTGTAAGAGGAAATGTGGAGACATTTTTTTTTTAAACGAGCTGTGCCACGTGTTATGTAGAAAAGTAATTTATCTGAAATGAAATGTACAATTTGAAAGAGGGATTAATGTGTCCATTACTTACGATTAGGCGTGGTCGGATGGTCGAATTTAAATCAAACACGTTTAATTAGAGTTTAAATGGACATAAATTCACTTTCTTTAATTGTTGTATTGAATAGTTGTTCCTTTTTTAAGTAATAAAGAATATTTAATTAGAATGATAATTTCAATTGCATTTTGTTAAAACGTTAACACGATGACGACTCAGCAACAACTACCTCGTGCCTTTTCGTAATTTCATCATACAGGGTGATTCAAGTGCCTGTTCTCCCATCGTTACAAGATGATTCATATGTTAAATTTGGTTGATCAGCCTCTACTCAGGCATGACTTATATTATTATCATTTACAGTCGGCCTCTCCTGACGACCTTGAGCGTCCTCGCTCAACGCGTTATAGTTTTCAGCATCTTCCTTATTACTATCGTATTCCGCTAATAAACACCAACGTTTCAATTTGTCGATTGCATAAACTGATATATAGTGATTTCGTATTCGTCGTGTCTGTGGCAGGTCTTCGATAACATATCGATCGTTATCAAGGAATTTGGTGATTACAAAAGGACCTTTGTATCGTTGCTTTAATTTTCTAGACGTACCCGTACTTGGTGCTTCGTATTCCACTAAAACTAAGTCACCTTCTTGAAACTTCTTCGGTGCTGCATATTTTGTGTCAAAACGCGATTTTGCAGCTGCTCGTTTTTGTTTATTCTTTTCTCTGCTGTCTCACGTAAGTTAGTTAACTGCTCGTTGTCAAGTGCTTCATCATTTGCTAGAAGACTTAAAATAATTTTGTTACGCAGAATATCGCGAGGCTTATATCCATACAAAAGTTCATGGGGTGTGCAACCAGTGGTACTATTTTTCACTGTATTTATGCACCACTGTACACATCGAATATATTCGTCCCATTTCTTGTCGTTGGAGTTCGTCGGCAATAACATTGATAGAATCGTACGGTTTGTTCGTTCCGCATGACCATTAGCTCTCGGTGTTCGCACAGCTGTGAGTACGTGTTTTACATCGTTTTCGAAACAATACTTTTCGAATTCGCGAGATGTATACGCTGACCCTCTGTCTGTTACCACACGTATTGGCATCCCAACATAACTGCTTGCTTCGTTCAATGCCTCGATCAGATATTTCGTTGATGTACTTTTAACGGAATACAACATCGTGAACTTCGTGAAAGAATCGACAATAACCAGTAAGTGTTATTTACCTTTAGTGCTTTTCGGAAATGGACCCAAATGATCCATGTGGATAGTTCTAAACGGGATCGGGTCAATGTCATCGTAGTGGTACCGTATCTCAGGCTTACCACCTTTACGTTTGTAAAGCGCCAAATACACGACACGAACATTTCCGCGAACATTCCGCAGTATTGTTCGCAGCTTTGGCCATACACCATACGAACTTTTGGCCGAACATTAGTTTTCTTTCAGACAGCAATACGGACAACAATTGTGCTGCAGCAATATTGCTCGCTGTGGCAATTAATAAATATTTTTTTTAATTCTATTACAATAATCTCTGCTTTTTACTTGCCACAATGATGGCAAAGATTTATACATTTCTTTTTTTTTTATTTTTTTTTTTTTTTCTCGGACGTTGTGGCAGCGCACTGCCCTCAAGTGGCCCGATGAAACCAGGCTAATCCTGTTTTTGGTTTTTTTTTAATTCATACATACTTTTTTTTTTTTTAACTATCCTAATTCTTATTTATATGTTATTTATAATTTTTTTGTTACCGAGTCTTTGAGAGGCAGTGGCTTCTTAAGCGCCGAGATCTAAAACCTCTCAGCTACAGAGAAACTCATCAGTGGAGAAATATAGATTCACAAAATACAATAGACTAAAAGTAAATATAATTTTTTAATTATTAAGAGAAGATAGAACCGTCTTTTTTATGGCAAGGAGCGAGTCCGAAACATCAATTATTCTCGAGTGAGAGTTACAATTTTCACACAAACATAGAAAAGGTTCGTGTAGTTGGAAATTGCTTCTGCATTGTTTAAGAATTATAGGTTTATAATGCCTTGAAACTCGGCATGGAACATTCAAGTTTACTTCGTTCAAAAGAAATGGGCTTGAAATCGATCCATTTAAAAGTCTAGCCATAAATAGTACACCTAGCATTTCTCTACGACTTGCAAGTGTAGGAAGATTTATTAGTTTTAATCGATTAGTGTAAGGAGGAAGATTATACGGAGAGTCCCATTGAAGATTTCTCAAGGCGAAAAGTAAAAACTGTTTTTGAATTGATTCTAGTTTATCCACATGAACTTGATAACGCGGATTCCAAATTATCGATCCATATTCTAATATCGGCCTCACCAATGATGTAAAAAGGGTTTTTGTAACGTAAGGATCACCAAACTCTTTTGCCCATCTTTTCACAAATGCTAAAACCCCTCTCGCTTTATTGACTGTGGCATTAAAGTGAGGGTTGAAATTCATTGTAACTCCCAAGTCGACAAAAACATCAACGCTTTCCAGAGTTTGGCCATTAATTGTGTAGGAAGCTGGCTGTATGTTCCCATGTGAAAAACACATGGATTTACATTTTTCTATGTTGAGAGGCATAAAATTCGCATTACACCAAGTAACTAAACGATTTAAATCCGCCTGGAGTACAGAACGTTCTTCAACCGACGCGTATGGCTTAAAAAGTTTTACGTCGTCGGCATACATTAAAATTTTAGAAGATTTTATAGTTGTGGAAACATCGTTTATAAAGATCAAAAACAAAATAGGACCGAGATGGCTGCCCTGAGGCACACCGGAGGGAACATCGATGACATTCGAACAAGGGTTTTTAAAAATGACTCTTTGAGTTCTACCGCAAAGATAGGAGGAGATCCAGCGAGTTAGGCCAGGTTGAAAACCAAGCAATTCGAGTTTATAAACAAGTAATGAGTGGCGTACTTTGTCGAATGCTTTGCTGAAATCAGTGTATATAACGTCGGTATGATGATTGTTTCTAAACCCATTAAAGACGTGAGTTGTAAATTCAAGCAAATTGGTTGTGGTTGATTTGGCTCTACAAAAGCGATGCTGAGAACTCTCTATCAATGTAGAAATCGAAAATGTAAGATGATTAGTAACGATTGCTTCGAAAAGCTTAGGGATAGCGGAGAGCTTTGCTATTCCACGATAGTTTTCAATAGACGACTTGCTTCCTTTTTTATGGAGTGGGATAAGAAAAGATTCCTTCCAAGCCGCCGGGAAAATACCATCTTTTAAAGAGAGGTTAAACTGATCAGTAAGGGGCTGGTAAATGCATTCCGCACATTTTTTAAGAAAACATGTTGGGATCAAATGGGGACCGTATTTGAAGGATTCTTTTAGGGTCTTAAATTCACTCAGAAATTTTTTATTGTCCATTTTACTTTTCCGCGCACGTCTGTTCCGTTCAGAAATTACTACGATTATGAGCTATTTCGCCATACACGCACGAACAGTTCGCGCAAATGTTCGCCAAAAATTTAAATATTTTGATTTTTGGCAAACATTTGCGTGAACTGGCAAACACCACCAGACACGACAGAAAAGGTCGCAGAAACATGACATAACGGGAATGTTCGCGGAAATGTTCGTGTCGTGTATTTGGCGCTTAATACACGCAGTCCACGCAAGACAGAATAAAACTCTTAACGAAATTACGCATTCGTGGAAACCACATATACTCTTTTATTCGTTGCAATGTCTTTTCGACACCCATGTGTCCAGCTTGTGCATGACAATCTCCTACCACTTTATTACGCAATGCTCGTGGTACAACCCAAAGTAATTTGCCGTCAACTTTTCGGAAAAGTCTGCCATGTTCTAATACGTAGTCTTTGTCATTGCTTTCTTTACTCGTTTTAATGTCATTTACAATTTCTTTAATTCGCTGATCTTGTAGCTGCATTCTGAAATGAAAGTCATCTTTTCCTATAACAGCTTTATCCGCGCGTAAACTTGCTTCCTTAATCGTTTGTGCTTCTTCATATGGAATCCGACTTAAAGCATCAACGTGCTCCATATGATTACTAGGTCTATGCTCTATTTCGATATCGTAGTCTTGGACTCGTAACCACCATCTGGCGATTCGTGGTATGAGTTCACTTTTCTGCATGGTCATTTTGAGTGCGCTACAGTCAGTTTTAACTTTCACTTTTTTGCCGTAGATATAATATCTAAATCGTTCAAGAGACTCGACAACAGCCAAGGTCTCAAGCTCGTAGCTATGGAAATTTTTTTCATCCACGCTTGTTGCTCTACTATAATACGCTACAGGTTGCAAAACATCTTTTTCGCGCTGCATCAGCACACCTGCTAAACCAAGTGAGCTTGCATCTGTGTGGATCTCATGATCCGAGTCTACTCGATATGCTACTAATATTGGTCGTGATACTAATTTGGACTTTAGTTGTTGAAATGCAGCTTCTTGTGCCTTGGTCCACTCAAATTTGTAATTTTTGCGTAACAATTTGCGAAGTGGCTCAGAAATAATAGCGTATCCGGGAACAAATTTTCTAATCCTAAATCCTGCCCTAAAAATCTACGTACATCCGCAACGTTTGTCGGTGTTGCAAAATTACATACAGCTTGCGTTTTTAGTTTTCCTGCTAAAATACCTTCTGGCGTTAACTACCAAGAGATGTAATAGTTTCTTTCATGAATTCGCATTTTCTTATATTCAACGTTAAGCCCGCATTATGTAAGGTCTGTAAAATTAACTTCAGTTTTTCAGTCATATCTTCAAACGTTTGAGCACCTATTAACATGTCATCCATGTATACCATGAAAGCTTCTTCGTGAACTTGCTCTTTAAGTTTTGCCATCAGGCGTTGGAAAACTATGGGTGCGTTTTATAAACCACGCTTACGCTTAAATTCATATAGCCCATCAAGAGTTATAAACGCAGTATATTTTCTACTCTCAGGTGCAATAGGGATTTGATAATACCCACTATTCAAATCTAATATTGTGAAAAGTTTATATCTTTTAGCCTGGTGCAGTTGTTCCTCGATATTTGGAACTGGAAAGTTTTCTTTTTCCACAATCAAATTCAATCGGCGATAGTCCACGCAAAGCCTGTCACTACCATCTTTCTTTCTAACCAATACGATAGGACTCGCAAACTCCTATGATGATTTTTCAATGATATCGTTTTCTTCAAGACTACTAATCATTTGCGTTACTATAACTCGCTTTGGAGCCGGCACTCTATACGGTGCTTGTGAAACAACTTTTTTCGAATTTAAAACAATTTGCATTTCAATCAAATATGACTTACCAATGCCGTTCAAATCATCTGGAAACACATCTTTGTAATCGCACAGCAACCCTTCGAGCACTTTTCGTTGATCATCGTTTTTTACATTACACGTTAACTTTTTGAAACATTCATCATCACGCGTTACATTACCACGGCGGCACTTAGCTTCAAGCTTTGATTGCCCATACACCACTTTTAACACTACGTCTTTATGCGATATCAAACCTTGACCAAGTAAAACATCTGTATCTAACATATTATCGGCAACGATATACACTGGCATATTGAACTTCGTTTCACCAATTGCAATTTCAAGCATACATTTCTTTCGCATCATGTACCTGCCTCCACTTATTCCATTTAAATATGTAGAGCACTCTTCTGATTTAACGTTCAACATATTTGCCATTGATTCACGCACTAAACAACACTCGCTTCCTGTATCAATTAACGCTACTAATATTTTGCCATTCACGTTAATTTTCTTTACAAAACATTTATCTCTTTGTGACATATCTGCTTTTCGAACACTGTGTGCAGTTTGCTTATGACCACAATTAACCGATTCCTCACGTTTGTGAACTTTACCACAATCAGCACATCTTGTCCGTTTTTCTTTCGTACATTTGCTTGAAATATGGCCTACTTCACCACAATTGTAGCATACAATCTTATTTACTTCACTATTACTAGCACTTGGACGCGTTGCCTTCTTGAAATCAGTTTTACTATCAACATTTGGCTTAAAATTTGTAGATCTAGCACGGTAAATTAACCACTCTTCTATTACTTCACGCATTTGTTTAGCACAATCAAATCTTTGGGCGGCTATAGCCATTTGTAAATCATGGTGATTCAACCCTTGTCGCGTGTATTGCATGATAGCTGATTCACTTAATTGAAAACGTTTACCAAGGGCATATACTCTGAAACAATAATCAGATATGCGCTCGTTTGTTTTGGGCACAGACTCATGCATAATACGATGTACTTGAGCTTCATCATAAGATACACTAAACTCTCTTTTTAATTCTGCAGAAAAATTATTCCAACTGGTATGTACGGTTGGCAACGAATCCAACCATAAAATCGCTGCTCCTCTTAACCGACTACAGACCGCTAGTAAAATACACTTTTCTTCTATCTGATAAGCATTCCCCTGCAGTCAAACCAACTAGTTGTATACTAGAAGAATACTAGTTTGCCAAAAATCTATACTAGTATGAGTTCTGTCTTTTTTCCATATTACCAACTGGTATTTTTAACACGGCGATGTCCTACGAAATATCAATTGCCAGCCTCTGCATCAGCATCATACCAATTGACAAACTAGGCATTATATACACCAACATCATACCAGATGACATACTAGTCAGCATACCCATCGGACTCATGCCAATTAACATACTAGTAAGCCTTTGCGCCAGTATTATACCAGATGGCATACTAGTTATTATATACACCAATATCATACCAATTGACATACTAGTCAGTAGACTGGGTTGGTCCCCATACAAAAAAAAAAAAGTTGCTAATGTCCGCCCCTAAATTTGAAGATTATGTTGAGGGTTTCGGAAAAATTTTTTTAAATTTTTTTTGATCCTTCGAAATACAGCCAAAAAGGTTTTTTCGTTGTAACTTGGTTATTTGACGACCGATTTTTAAAATTGATAAGTCATTATTTTGGCCTGGAGAAGCTCCACATTTCCGTTTAATGCCCTTTTAAGATATGAAGTCGTTTTCACATGATTAGGTCAGCTAACAAAATTTTACCCCCCTAATGTATGTTTTTTCCTTACCAAATGAAAGTACTTAAAAATTCAAGCAAATGTTGCTTTGAAACCATATTACTAAAATAATAAACAAAGAAGTTATACCACTTTCAATATTTATTGCAACTGTTATTTTACCTGATTCTTATTATACTTAGACCTGAAACTCATGATATTTTTCTAGGAAAAATTGCAGGGTTTGAATTGAAAAGTTAATAAAGATATGCCAAATATCAGGAATAGGGGAAGTCAAAGTAAATAAGTGAGTCAAACCTGTAGTTTCGTATTTATAATAATAACGTTATGCGACAAAATCAACTTTTTTTCTGGGTATTGGAAAAAACCCACTTTTTTGTAGAGATTGAGGCTTAAGTAAACAAAGTACTATCTCCGTTTTTCCCACATTAAATCCCTCAAGCCAAGAGAACTGCTAGGGTTCATCATGGAAGTCGGATGGGATGAGGTGCTGACCAAAGGTCGCAGTGCAATCCTCAATAAATTATCTATCTATCTAACGGAGAAGGGACGAACCAGTAGTGGTTGACTGTGTAAAAACAGGCGAAGCTGCACTAGCGCCGTCCTGTTATGAGTGTTAATGGAGTTCAGAATGGTGGTAGTGATATGCACTTTACGGAAGTCATGCTTATGGCTGGATAACCGAACAATTTCATTTAATTGAGGGAATCATAACGGCTTTAAACGTTTTCGTTACTGACTAAAGGGATAATATCGGTAGATTCTGGCTGGGTTTACGGTCTCTCTCTGTTATTCTGAAAAGGCATAGGCTTGTAACGACAAGTAGAAAAAATGTCCTAGGCTACTGATGCCCTCATGGCACAGGTGTTTTGGCATCGGTATAGGTCTTCCGTCTGGGACTATTGATATGGATGGCTTGGCCTTTTCAATAACTTCTTTAACCTCTGTTGAGGTAACGGTGAGGGTTGACTCGTCATGCTTGTGTTTATGTGCCCGTTGATTTGGACGATATCTAGTATTGTCAACTGAAGTATGCATTGCAAATTGGCTACAGAAAGCACTCGCGCATTTCCTCGAGCCGACAGACGAAATTCTAGTCAAATGAATTATTTAAATACTAACTAGTATTAATAACACCACAAAATTATAGCAAATGAACCATTCTAAAACTGACCAGTATGATGAACGCCACACAATTCTAGTCAATTAACTACTCATACACTAACTAGTATGAATAACAACACAAAATTATAGTCAATGAACTATTCAAAAGCTGACTAGTATGAATAAACCCACAAAATTCTAGTCAATGAACTAGAATGTTTGCTGACTACTTTGGCTTTTGACTGCAGGGTCATTACGCTTCCAATACGCGTAATAAATTGCTCTACTGTTAACGTTTGAGTATTTGTCGGGTCAAATTCCTGTATCATATCCGCAATCTCTTGATTCGACCGATAACTATAAGCTGGCTTGTAGCTTGGTGTTACTACGTTATTGTTATTATTTTCATTTTCATTCTCATTTCTGTTTGGCTGATTTGTATTTGTACTATCTGTGCGTTGTTCAACCATACTCATAACACTTTCAATCATACTTCGAAGATCATTCATTTGTTCTTGTAGCCCAGCATTTACTGGTATTGGTACATCAACTTCATCTGAGCCAACTGCATCTCCCACTCACGCTACTAGTTCCGCTTGGCTTCCTAGTGTGCTTAACACTTTTTCACGTAGAACGGCTTTTAGCTGTTCAATTTTCAATTCAGTTATTTTCGGCATTTTTAAAATTCTTGTTTACTAATCTTCGTGTTTTATTTTATGTATTTGTTATTACTTCGCTTTCGTTTTTATGCACAACAATGCATACACTAACATACGCTCATACATGTATTTCACAGCTCGTATCGTTTGCCGTTTTTTTTTTTTTTTTGATTTCATACTTCAAAACTCGTTAACTTTGTTTACATTCGCTGGTCACCACTTCGTTGCCGTTTATACTCGCTACTAGGTTTTCGACGTTGCTCGTTCTTATTTATCGTTGACGTTTTGGTACTTCATTTTCTTTCGTTACCCACTTGATGTCGCTGTTGAAATTTGAATTTCAACCCTCAATTCATGTATACGTATATTTCTCGTTGCATGATATTTTCTTCTCGCTCTCACATATGTTGAATTTGCAAATATATGCGCAAAGCTATTTAAACTTGCCGCTTTACGTATATATATATTTCGCAATGTTGGCGTCGCTGCTTTTTGGAGCCCTAGCGCTCCGGCACGTGCATTAGCAGAATTATGTCTTTTTTTGCACAAATTATGTATGAATTTGCATATTTAACATAGCAGATTTTTTTGTTTAAACCTTTGCGATACCCGTGGACAATATTCTAATACATTTTCCCAGCTTCTGAACTGAAAGAGGGATTAATGTGTCCATTACTTACGATTAGGCGTGGTCGGATGGTCGAGTTTAAATCAAACACGTTTAGTTAGAGCTTAAATGGACATTAATTCACTTTCTTTAATTGGTGTATTGAATAGTTGTTTTTTGTTTTTAAGTAATAAAGAATATTTAAAGATATTTAATTAGATTGATAATTTCAACTGCATTTTGTTAAAACGTTAACACGATGACGACTCAGCAACAACTGCCTCGTTCCTTTTCGTAATTTCATCATACAGGGTGATTCAAGTGCCTGTTCTCCCATCGTTACAAGGTGATTCATATGTTAAATTTGGTTGATCAGCCTCTACTCAGACATGACTTATATTATTATCATTTACAAATTGAAGCTCACGCTGAGTATATAATATTCGGTTACACCCGAACTTGGACACCTTTACTTGTTTTATTTTATATTTATCTTAACAATCGTTTAGATATATACATCTGTTCACTATATATTTCTTATTTTACACATCCGATTATTTGGAGATTACGAACGGGATAAGATTATTGTTCACCCCCATTCATGAAAGGAATGAAGTCTTCGGCAAGGCAAAAGACAGTCCCGTCCTTACTTGTTTTATTTTATATTTATCTTTTTTTTTATTTTATATTTATCTTAAAAATCGCTTAGGTATGTACATCTGTTCACTATATATTTTTTATCTTATACACCCGATTATTTGGAGATTACGAATTGGATAAGATTATTGTTCAGTCCCATTCATGAAAAGTATGAAGTTTTCGGCACAGCCGAAGACAGTCCCGTCCTTACTTGTTTTTTATATAAGTTTTCTTAAACCGGTTTAATTTTTTCAGAGAGAGAACTCAGCCTATCATACCGAAGGTCCCGATAAAAAACCTTAAACATTTAGAAATATGTTTTTTTAATTAGAATAAAGTATTTATCCGCAGTGATTTGGCAAACACTAAGAGTGTATTTCTGCATGAAAAGCTTCTCAGTGAAAATTCATCTGCCTCGCAGATGACGTTCAGAATCGCCTTAGGCCTTGTAGTTCGCGTCTCGCCAATTTGTAAGAAACACTAAAAAAAGATCGATACAAATTTGAGAGACAAGTTCGGCCTAAACCTCGTCGTAGGTAAATCGCACCAAGTATTAATTTTATTTAATTTCCAAAAACTTAAACTACTTGTCTGTACGATAAGAATTCCTGGTTGAGAATATGGAGTTTGATTGCACCCGATCTTATACAGCCTTACTTTTTAATTTTACTTTTTAAATAAAAAATTAAAGGTGGAAAATTTTCAAAATCTCAAATGATAGCAATTTGTGAATCCGATTAAAGACATACGTAAACTAATGCCAACGTCTACTCATTAAATCCAAACTGTTTTATCATTTTCACAAATAGTTTGACAGATTCATATTCATATTGGTGTAAAATCGGTTACGTCATTGTAGAACAAAATACGGACCCAGGACAAAAATTTCAAAAACTTATTTCCATAGCCTTTTGCTGTTTTTCTTCGTCATACTTGCTTCTGGACCGTAAACATTTGTTTTAAAGTTTTCTTAATTACTTATCGGTAGCTCAATTAATAAAGACCCAAACCAACAATTACAAGATATGTTAAAAATTTTTCTTAAAAACAATTTTTGGTTATGGACTTTGTGAATGGAGTTAAAGCTATGTTGTGATTGCAATGATTTTGTATCATCTATATATATAAAAATAAATGTACATTTTGATTGTCACTGCATAACGCGAGAACGGCTCGACAGATTGCCATGAAATTTTTAGGAAAGATACAGGAAGGAGAGATGATGGTTAGTTGATTTTGAAATCCCAAATCGGTTTAGCCATATATATATAAAAATCGAATTCTGTGTGTGTGTGTGTTCGCTATGGAAACGTATTTCCCACACATCAATCATCACCAAATATTCGTTATGGGTTCCTTCGATCAACGGGAAGGTTTTAGGCTAAAAATAATTTCGATATATAAAAGGGGCGTGGCACCTCCCATATCTTTGGTACTGCATACCTTTGAAGGTATACATGCCAGAACATTGAAATTCAATGAGGAGTTATATGAGGTCAATTCCCAACATCACCAAGAAAATGCGGAATTTGGAGAAAGGGGGCGTGCCACCTCCCATACAAATGGAATCTTTAGTAATGCATAACTTTGAAGGTATACATGCTAGAACATTGAAATTCAGTAAGGAGTTATATGAGGTCAACCCCTAACACCACAAAGAAAAGGCGGAATTGGGAAAAAGGGGCTTGGAACCTCCCATTCAAATGGAATCTTTGGTACTGCATAACTTTGAAGGTATACATGCCAGAACATTGAAACTCAGTAAGGAGTTATATGAGGTCAATCCCTAACCCCCACCAAGAAAATGCGGAATTGGGTAAAAGGGGGCGTGGAACCTCCCATTCAAATGTAATCTTTGGTACTGCATAACTTTGAAGGTATACTTGCCAGAACATTGAAATTCAGTAAGGAGGTATTTGAGGTCAATCCTTAGCACCACCAAGAAAATATGGAATTGGGAAAAAGGGGGCGTGGCACCTCCCATACAAATGAAATATATTATACTGCATATATCTGGATGTCGTAATGGTAGGATAATTAAAATTGGCAAGGAGCTATGTGACGTTAAGTCCTAAAACCTCCAGTAAAATGTGGAATAGGGGAAAACTATGGCTGCCGTACAAACTTAAGTTATTTTAACACCTAAAGTTTGACTGCATTGTTGAGTTTAGCTGTTATGCCTTTTGCACGTTTACTAATCTGCCGCTGTTAAAAAAATTGTTTAGCTTCAGTCTATCTACATCTTCTATAAAAATCAAATTCTGTGTGTGTGTTCCCTATGAAAACGTGTTTTCTATACTTCGATCATCACCAAATTTTGGCTCGATGTTCCTTCGATCAAGACGAAATTTTTTCATATTTCAGAATTAAGAATTTTAAATTTAAATGTTTTTGTGTATTTTTAAGCTCGTTCGATCTAAATGGGTTGAGTGCAAATAAAACAAGTTATTTCACCTTACGGCCCACTTTCCCCAACTTTCCTTGGCATCTTCAGGGGCGGATCTATATTTTTAATAATAAAACATACCAAACAACAACAGTTAATGATTTAAAATAATCTCTAGAAGAACATAGTTTCATACACCAATAAAATGAAAACATTCACTTACATTGGTATTTAAACATTGAAGCTAAAATACGAATTTAGACATTGATTGTTGTCATTAAACTAAAAAAACTGATTTTTATAATTAAAAACGATACCATCTAATGTGGTAAACTTGTCATACTAAAGTTAACTAAATAATATTAAAGCTCATAAGCATAATAGGTAGCTAGCCGCGATACCGTCTGTGTCCTCTTTCTTGTTCATCGTTTTATCTCTGTTTTGCAAAATCCGTAAGCTCTCTAATGTGTATCGTGTTTTTCTTTGGCTTCCTTGTCTATAATTTTCGTGTTTGCAAAATCAATCATATGCTTGTGTGTTGTTGCGTGTTGCGAGAGAGCTGTGTTTTGTTTTTGCTTCCTAATATCAGCTTCATGTTCGGCTATTCGCGTGCCCAATGCGCGCTTAGTTGTGCCTATGTAAATTTTATTGCAATTTTCATCGTTGTTTCCTTTGCATTCTATTTTATAAACCACGTTGTTTTGTTGTTCTATGTTGAGTGGGGTTTTTGTTTTTGTGAAGCATCTCGATAACGTGTAGTTAGATCGGTAGGCTATTGTGATATTTTGCTGTTTAATTATGTCTTGTGCTAAATTTTCTGTTAGCCTGGGAATGTGAGTGACACTATGGTATTGCTTTGTTTCTTTATTGGTTGTTGTTAGTGATTGATTTGGGGTCTGTTGCATTTCATGTAATTTGTATTGTATTAGGGCCGATATGAGGTGGTTTGGGTAATTATTTCTTTTCAGCGTCATTCTTATTTTCTGTATATTAGTGTCATGAAATTGGCTATGGCTTATTGTCAAAACTTTGTTTATAAAATTTTTGGCAGTATTAATTTTGTATTTTCGTGGTTGCGCTGATAGGAAATTTATTAGGCGCCCAGAAGCTGATGGTTTGGAGTACCAATCAAATATGAGGCCTTTATTAACTTTATGTATGCGTGCATCTAGGAAAGGAATGCTGTTGTTTTCTTCCATTTCCATAGTGAATTGAAGTCTGCCGTGGTATTGGTTTAGTGTGTTTAGTATTGAAGTTGCGTCGTTTCTTTTGATAATGGCAAGTATATCGTCCACATTCTTCACCAAGCATTTAATGCTCTTGTGATGTTTGCTGAGCTCCGAGTGTGTATTAGTTAGAAGATCGTCCATTATAATGTCTGCGATCGTGGGGGAAAGGGGGTTACCCATAGGCATTCCGAAGGATTGTGAATATACTTTGTTATTGCATATAAAACAATTATTATCTTTTACGCAAAAATCAAAACATCAAAAGATACTAATACAGCATATAAAATAATTATTATCTTTTAAGCAAAATTCTAAAATATTTTGAAATTTTCTCCTAGGTATGCTTGTGTGATGCTGGATTTTATCCCATTTTTTCATTATAATCTTAATGGCAAGGGCAGTCGGTATGTTTGTAAAAAGTGAGACAACATCAAAAGATACTAATACATCTTCTTCGCTTATATTAATATCTTTTGTTCTTTCTTTTAACTCAAATACGTTTTTTATGTTGTAATTTCCGGAAATTAATGTTTTTAGAATTTTTCCTATGTGCTTGGCTAATTGGTAGCACGGGACGCTAACTGAGCACGCAATGGGACGTAAGGAGAAGTCTGGCTTGTGAGTTTTTGGTAGCCCATACAGTATAGGGGCGGTTGCCGCTGAGCTAGTAAGTTGGTACTTCTCTTTTAGAGTTATGTATTTTCCTTTGTAAAGCTCGTCCACGATATTGTTGTTTCTTCTTTGTAGTGTATTTGTTGGGTCGGCTCTAATCACTTTATACGTGTTCTTGTCGCCTAGTAACTGTTCAACCTTTTCATCATAGTCTCTTTTGTATAAGACGACGGTTCTGTTTCCTTTGTCCGCGTCTGTCACAATCACGTCTTCTTCGTGTAGTTTTAAAAATGCTTTAGTTTTGTTGTATGTTTCTGTAATAAATTTCTCGGCCGAATTGTGTTTTATGTGTCTCTTAAATTGAAGTATTTTGTTGCTTAATTTGGTTCGGGCTATTTCTTTGTCGTTCTCGTTGTCCAGACCTTGAATTATTTGTTCTACTTCTACTTATTTGCACTCAACCCATTTAGATCGAACGAGCTTAAAAATACACAAAAAAGTTTACAAATCGATCGGAACCCAATATTAAATGTTTTTGTTTTTTGGCTATGCGAAAGAACTATCTTAGCTCCCAAAAATGATCATGTTAACAAAATCAATGATCGCTTTCAAAATCAATTTCCTGGTGAAGTGACGAAATATAAATCGATCGACACAGTTACAGATGCCTGCGCATATATCAACTTTGAAAATTTGTTCACCAGTCATGCTTCTTCGGAATGTAATCGAACAACAATCATCAGCGGTAAAAGCAATACAATAATATAAAATAAGATACAATAAGATACAAGAATCAAATGTTTTAACAGAAAATTTCACTAAATATGCGTACAAAATTCAATTCAAGTTACAGAACAATAAATTAAATTATCAACAAACAAAACAGAAAAAATAACGCAACATCCATTCGATCTCGGGCGTTACAACGTCCGCCTGGTAAAGCTAGTACTTGATATATTTTAATAATTATTTTCACAGATTTCAACGCTTAGGAACTTGCTACAAAATTCGGTGAAGAAAAACCTTCACAAAGTCCTCAGCAGTGCAGTCATAATGGACTACAATGTTGACGATACTCATGGGAAGAAGGGCCTTAAATAACACGCAAAGTTGTATTCAGTTTTCTTGGGTAACATCCGCGAAAAGTATTAAATTAACATAATATTAATATATTATTATTTCGCAGAATCTATTATAAGTCTGACTTCTAATGATGAACCGGAAGAACAACTACGAAAAGCAATGCAGTTGCATAAGAAGTGGGTTTTCCAAAAAAAAGGCGGCATGGCGAAACTGTTTCACTACACCTTTTTCAAATGAAATTTAGAATGTTCAATTGGAGTCCTGAAAATAACAATTTAAGTTAAGAATTTGCAATTGAAATTCAAAAAATTACAATTGAAGTTCAAAAAAAATTTCAATTTAAATATTCTGAGCCACAATTAAAATTTTTTAACTACAATTATATATTCTGAGCTACAGTTGTAATTTTCTTAACTCCAATTATAATTTTATGAACTTCAATTTAAAATTCTGAGCTTCAACTGCAACTTTCTCAACTAAACCTAAAAAAGGTGTAACTATTTAGTTGCATAAGAATAATGAAATTTTGAAGGTTAATTTTTGAAATGAATTTGAGATTAGTTAGAAAATTTTGAGTTATAACTTTTTAGTTTTTATATATAAGTAATTTTAATTTACATTAGTTCCTAAGATGTAGGTTATTTTTGAAATGAATTTGAATTTAGTTAGAAAATTTTGAACAACTATTTTTTTAGTTATTATATACAAGTAATTTTATTTACATTAGTACCTATTTTTATATATTTTGAAGTTATATATATGAAGTGATATCTATACGTTAATACTTTTATAATTAAATTAAATTAATCAAAAATTCATTTGAAGTAGTTTAGCAAATTTGAACTATACTTTTTAATTTTTATATACGTATATGTATTTTTAATAAAATCTATTCCAAAGTATTATGTATTGAAGTGATAAATTTAAAAGTGATATACATATGTATATATATACATACATTTTATATACATGAAATATGATGAATAAAATGAATTTGAGCTATTTATTCAAGTCATTTTTCAACCCGACTAGGACTAGTATATTAAATAGTAGGACGCAGATGCAAATATTGACTAGTATGTGAACTGGTATTATAATAATGCATACTGACTGAGTAGTATGCCAACTGGTATGTTGATGTTGAATACACTGACTAGTATGTCAATTGGTAGGACCCTGATGGGTATGCTGACTAGTATGCCATCTGGTATAATGCTGGCGCAAACGCCGACTAGGATGTCAATTGGTAGGACCCTGATGGGTATGCTGGCTAGTATGCCATCTGGTATAATGCTGGCTCAAAAGCTGACTAGTATATCAATTGGTAGGACCCTGATGGGTATGCTGACTAGTATGGCATCTGGTATGATGTTAGTGTATATAATGACTAGTTTGTCAATTGGTATGATGCTGATGCAGAGACTGGCAATTAATATTTCGTAGGACGTCGCCGTGTTAAAAATACCAGTTGTTTATATGGAAAAATTACAGAGCTCATGCTAGTTGGGATTTTTGGCCAACTAGTATTCTTCTAGTATACAACTAGTTGGTTTGACTGCAGGGAATTGACATACTAGTTTGTGTATTCAACATCAACATACCAGTTGGCATACTACTCAGTCTATGCATCATTGTAATATCAGTTGACATACTAGTCGGTATTTGCATCAGCCTCCTACTAGTTAATATACTAGTCCTAGTCGGGTTGAAAAATTACTTGAAAATTTATAAATTAGCTCAGATTCTTATATATCATATATTATAATTTTTGGCGACCTTTTCTTCAACTAATTGTCCTGTTTTGCTGGCTCGAGGTGCGTGTTTTATAAATTAAACACAATTGTTTCTTTTTTCAAAAAACCGATATATTTCGATTGCTCTACGGCAATCGTCTTCAAATTTACAGAGCTAATAAAAACATAATAACTATAATTAACAAATATACATATCAAACACTTAACATATTTACATACTTTTCTTAACACGTTTGCTCTGTGTGACGTGGAGTATGGTACTGCCTTTTTCTTAGCAGATGTTTATAAATATGAGCGGAATGGTCCACATCACTCTTATAGTTGAGTCGTATGTTTGTCGGTACGTCGATAATATGTAACATTTCCAGAGTAGATCGTTTATTATAGTGTTGTTCTTGTTGCAGTATTTTGGTATCGCCAAAGTTAGGTATGTGGCCGCTAGTTGCACAGTGGGCCATGAGTGCAGTTTTGTGATTATTTAGTTGATGGCATTGTTTTAAATCAGATTTGTGTTGTGATAATCTTGTTTTTAATTTGGCTTGGTTGTACCGACATAAATGTTATTGCACGTTTCCTCAACATTGCCTTTACAGGGAGTTTTGTATACAACGCTGCTTTTATCCATGTTTGATATATTCGATTTGGTTTTATTGAAAATACTTTTTAATGTGTTAGAGGGCTTATGTGCTATTTTTACTTTTTCTTTGTTATAACAGTCAGACTTGGCCAGACGCTCTGACAGTTGTGGTACATAAGCCAGCGACTTTAAAAAAATGGTTTCTCGGAGTTTTGAATGTTTTTTGGAAGTTTAGCTTTTTTTATTAATTTTTTAATTGTGTATTTCGGAAAATCGTTATTTCTTAATATTGTGAATATTTCTTTCTTTATTTCATCGTGGTATACTTCGTCCGAGGTGTGCAGCATTCTACTTATACAGCCCATTGCTGTATTAATAATCATAGATTTAGGATGTTTTGAATTAAAATTTATTATATGTACTGAAACTGTGGGTTTTTTATTTCACTTTAATTTAAGATGATTTCCACGTCTATTTATTTCGGAGTCCAGATAAGCTAATGTTCCATCATTTTCTATTTCTAAAGTAAATTGTATACTCTTATCTAAATTGTTAAGTGTATCCAGAGTATTTTGTACCTCATTCTCACGTACTATGGCGAAGAGGTCGTCGACATATTTTGTAAGTAACCTTGCCTTGTAGCGTAATTTTTCAATACTATTATCTAAAAGTTTTTCCATAATAATATCTGCTATAATTGGAGATGTTGGTGCTCCCATAGGCATTCCCTTCAATTGTGTGTGGAAATGGTATCCTTAAACTTGAAATATCTGCTCTCTTGAATGCAAAATTTTAATATTTCCATGAACAGCTGCTTCGGTATCTTCTTTAATTATTACCATTTTTCTTGTATTGTGTCAAGAGCCAGCTGTATAGATATGCTCGGAAAGAGTGATACGACGTCGAAGGAAATAAGTTTCTCGTCGCCAAATACGTAAGTGTTGTTCACCCTTTCCTTGAACTCCAGTGTATTTTTTACGTTATATGTCGAACTTCCCGTTAGGTTTTTTAATATTTCCGCGATATATTTGCAAAGTCCGTACGAGGGCGATCCAGTGGCTGAACAGATTGGCCTTAATGGGCTTCCTTCTTTATGGATCTTCGGGAGGCCAAAGAAGTCGATGATTTCAACAAGAAAATGGAAGATAGTTAATGGATTTAACAACATATAGGGTGCAAAGCAAGATCCAACATCACGACTACAGAACAAAAATAACTGCCTAGTAGAAAAACTATTTAAAATGGAATTATTAACAAAAACGGAGAGAAATAAACTTACAACAACCACAGCATTGCCACCCAAAATCTATGGTTTTCCGAAGATCCATAAATAAGGAACCCCATTAAGGCCAATCTGTTCAGCCATTGGATCGCCCTCGTACGGACTTTGCAAATATACCGCGGAAATATTAAAAAACGTAACAGAAAGTTCGACATATAACGTAAAAAATACACTGGAATTCAAGGGAGGGGTGAACAAACGTACAGTCGGGCCTCGATTATCCGTGATGGTCGGGACCAGAAGCATTACGAATAATCAATTTTCACGGTTAATGGAATAACAATTTTGATTATAGTTTTTTAATATTTTTATTATCTAATAAGTGAACATTGGTGTACATACATATTTATATTAAAAAAAATTAATTCAAGAAAATTATGTACATTTTTATATTAAATACAATGTATGTATACATGAAATTTTCTACTGAAAACATGAGGCAAAAAAATGACTCCAAGCAAAAAAAGAATACAATTTCTTAAAAAAAGTCGTGCAATGTGTTTTGTCTAATATTTTTCAACTTATAATTTTCTTTTAAAAGTTTTTCTTGTATGCGATAAACTTGATATGTAATTCCGGGACAACCAGGGCTATCCAGGAAATTCAGCAATGTGCTTGATGCCTCTATCGCTTCTTTTAAAAAGGTTTCTGAAACATGTCCGTCAAGTTAGCACTACCACTTTGAAATTTCAAACTCAAATATAGCTAATTAATTACGGTTTTTAAACGTTTTTTTACCGTGGAATCGAAAAAATTACCGCTCGAATATTTTTCAAGTTAACCCCTGGTAGTGCTAAATTGACGTCAAGTTAGCACTACCACCCCGAAAAACCGATTTAAACTATTCTTACAATCAAGCCGATTATGTCAATAATTGCCATTTTTTTCACCGTTTTTTACCGTGCAAACGAAAAATTGCTCACACTAGTATTTTTCAAAATATTCCTAAAAATGCTGTTTTGACCGTCAAGTTAGCACTACCACCTCTGCAACTTGGAATTGGCAACAGCTATCTTAAAACAAAAAATGTCAGTAATTGCCGCTTTTTAGCCGTAACTGATATCCCAAAACAGATTTTGGATCTCATTATTATTTTTTAAACTATGGCCCAAAGTGTGCTAACAAGGCGCTAAGTTAGCACTACCACCCTAGTAACTTTTGAGTGGGTGGGTGAAAATGAAAAAAAGTATGCCAATAATTCCCGTTTTTTTTACCGTTTTTCACCGCGGAAAGGAAAAATTGACCGTTCGACTTTTTTAAAAAATAACCCCTGGTAGTGCTAACTTGATGCCTACATAGCACTACCACCCTAGTAACTTTTGAGTGGGTGGGTGAAAATGAAAAAAAAGTATGCCAATAATTCCCGTTTTTTTACCGTTTTTCGCCGTGGAAACGAAAAATTGACCGTTCGACTTTTTTAAAAAATAACCCCTGGTAGTGTTAACTTGATGCCTACATAGCACTACCACCCTAGTAACTTTTGAGTGGGTGGGTGAAAATGAAAAAAAGTATGCCAATAATTCCCGTTTTTTTTACCGTTTTTCACCGCGGAAAGGAAAAATTGACCGTTCGACTTTTTTAAAAAATAACCCCTGGTAGTGCTAACTTGATGCCTACATAGCACTACCACCCTAGTAACTTTTGAGTGGGTGGGTGAAAATGAAGAAAAAGTATGCCAATAATTCCCGTTTTTTCGTTTTTCACCGTGGAAACGAAAAATTGAACTTTCGCCTTTTTTAAAAAATAACCCCTGGTTGTGCTAACTTGGTGCCTACATAACCCTACCACCCTAGTAACTTTTGAGTGGGTGGGTGAAAATGAAAAAAAAGTATGCCAATAATTCCCGTTTTTTTACCGTTTTTCGCCGTGGAAACGAAAAATTGACCGTTCGACTTTTTTAAAAAATAACCCCTGGTAGTGCTAACTTGATGCCTACATAGCACTACCACCCTAGTAACTTTTGAGTGGGTGGGTGAAAATGAAGAAAAAGTATGCCAATAATTCTCGTTTTTTCGTTTTTCACCGTGGAAACGAAAAATTGAACTTTCGCCTTTTTTAAAAAATAACCCCTGGTTGTGCTAACTTGTTGCCTACATAACCCTACCACCCTAGTAACTTTTGAGTGGGTGGGGGAAAATGAAGAAAAAGTATGCCAATAATTCCCGTTTTTTTTACCGTTTTTCGCCCTGGAAACGAAAAATTGACCGTTCTACTTTTTTAAAAAGTAACCCCTGCTAGTGCTAACTTGATGCCTACATAGAACTACCCCCCTAGTAACTTTTGAGAGGGTGGGTGAAAATGAAGAAAAAGTATGCCAATAATTCCCGTTTTTTTTTTCCGTTTTTCACAGTGGAAACGAAAAATTGACCGTTCGACTTTTTTAAAAAATAACCCCTGGTAGTGCTAACTTGATGCCTACATAGCACTTCCACCCTAGTAACTTTTGAGTGGATGGGTGAAAAAGAAAAAAAATGATACCAATAATTCTCGTTTTGTTACCGTTTTTCACCGTGGAAACGAAAAATTGACCGTTCGACTTTTTTAAAAAATGACCCCTGGTAGTGCTAACTTGATGCCTACATAGCACTACCACCCTAGTAACTTTTGAGTGGGTGGGTGAAAATGAAAAAAAGTATGCCAATAATTCCCGTTTTTTTACCGTTTTTCACCGTGGAAACGAAAAATTGACCGTTCGACTTTTTTAAAAAATAAACCCTGGTAGTGCTAACTTGATGCCCTAGTAACTTTTGAGTGGGTGGGTGAAAATGAAGAAAAAGTATGCCAATAATTCCCGCTTTTTTACCGTTTTTCACCGTGGAAACGAAAAATTGACCGTTCTACTTTTTTAAAAAATAAACCCTGGTAGTGCTAACTTGATGCCCTAGTAACTTTTGAGTGGGTGGGTGAAAATGAAGAAAAAGTATGCCAATAATTCCCGCTTTTTTACCGTTTTTCACCGTGGAACGAAAAATTGACCGTTCGACTTTTTTAAAAAATAAACCCTGGTAGTGCTAACTTGATGCCCTAGTAACTTTTGAGTGGGTGGGTGAAAATGAAGAAAAAGTATGCCAATAATTCCCGCTTTTTTACCGTTTTTCACCGTGGAACGAAAAATTGACCGTTCGACTTTTTAAAAAAATAACCCCTGGTAGTGCTAACTTGATGCCTACATAGCACTACCACCCTAGTAACTTTTGAGTGGGTCGGTGAAAATGAAAAAAAGTATGCCAATAATTCCCGTTTTTTACCGTTTTTCACCGTGGAAACGAAAAATTGATCGTTCGATTTTTAAAAAAATAACCCCTGGTAGTGCTAACTTGATGCCTACATAGCACTACCACCCTAGTAACTTTTGAGTGGGTGGGTGAAAATGAAAAAAAGTATGCCAATAATTCTCGTTTTTTTACCGTTTTTCACCGTGGAAACGAAAAATTGACCGTCCGACTTTTTAAAAAAATAACCCCTGGTAGTGCTAACTTGATGCCTACATAGCACTACCACCCTAGTAACTTTTGAGTGGGCGGGTGAAAATGAAGAAAAAGTATGCCAATAATTCCCGTTTTTTTTACCGTTTTTCACCGTGGACGCGAAAAATTGACCGTTCGACTTTTTTAAAAAATAACCCCTGGTAGTGCTAACTTGATGCCTACATAGCACTTCCACCCTAGTAACTTTTGAGTGGATGGGTGAAAATGAAGAAAAAGTATGCCAATAATTCCCGTTTTCTTACCGTTTTTCACCGTGGAAACGAAAAATTGACCGTTCGACTTTTTTAAAAAATAACCCCTGGTAGTGCTAACTTGATGCCTTCATAGCACTACCACCCTAGTAACTTTTGAGTGGGTGGGTGAAAATGAAAAAAAGTATGCCAATAATTCCCGTTTTTTTACCGTTTTTCACCGTGGAAACGAAAAATTGACCGTTCGACTTTTTTAAAAAATAACCCCTGGCTAACTTGATGCCTACATAGCACTACCACCCTAGTAACTTTTGAGTGGGTGGGTGAAAATGAAAAAAAGTATGCCAATAATTCCCGTTTTTTACCGTTTTTCACCGTGCAAACGAAAAATTGACCGTTCGACTTTTTTAAAAAATAACCCCTGGCTAACTTGATGCCTACATAGCACTACCACCCTAGTAACTTTTGAGTGGGTGGGTGAAAATGAAAAAAAGTATGCCAATAATTCCCGTTTTTTACCGTTTTTCACCGTGGAAACGAAAAATTTACCGTTCGACTTTTTTAAAAAATTACCCCTGGTAGTGCTAACTTGATGCCTACATAGCACTACCACCCTAGTAACTTTTAAGTGGGTGGGTGAAAATGAAAAAAAAGTATATCAATAATTCCCGTTTTTTTACCGTTTATCACCGTGGAGACGAAAAATTGACCGTTCGACTTTTTAAAAAATAACCCCTGGTAGTGCTAACTTGATGCCTACATAGCACTACCACTCTAGTAACTTTTGAGAGGGTGGGTGAAAATTAAGTAAAAGTATGCCAATAATTCCCGTTTTTTTACCGTTTTTCACCGTGGAAACGAAAAATTGACCGTCAGACTTTTTTAAAAAATAACCCCTGGTAGTGCTAACTTGATGCCTACATAGCACTACAACCCTAGTAACTTTTGAGTGGGTGGGTGAAAATGAAGAAAAAGTATGCCAATAATTCCCGTCTTTTTACCGGTTTTCCCCGTGGAAACGAAAAATTGACCGTTCGACATTTTTAAAAAATAACCCCTGGTAGTGCTAACTTGATGCCTACATAGCACTACCACCCTAGTAACTTTTGAGTGGGTGGGTGAAAATGAAGAAAAAGTATGCCAATAATTTCCGTTTTTTTTTTTCGATTTTCACCGTGGAAACGAAAAATTGACCTTTCGCCTTTTTTAAAAAATAACCCCTGGTTGTGCTAACTTGGTGCCTACATAACCCTACCACCCTAGTAACTTTTGAGTGGGTGGGTGAAAATGAAGAAAAAGTATGCCAATAATTCCCGCTTTTTTACCGTTTTTCACCGTGGAACGAAAAATTGACCGTTCAACTTTTTTAAAAAATAAACCCTGGTAGTGCTAACTTGATGCCCTAGTAACTTTTGAGTGGGTGGGTGAAAATGAAGAAAAAGTATGCCAATAATTCCCGCTTTTTTACCGTTTTTCACCGTGGAACGAAAAATTGACCGTTCGACTTTTTAAAAAAATAACCCCTGGTAGTGCTAACTTGATGCCTACATAGAACTACCACCCTAGTAACTTTTGAGTGGGTGGGTGAAAATGAAAAAAAGTATGCCAATAATTCTCGTTTGTTTACCGTTTTTCACCGTGGAAACGAAAAATTGACCGTCCGACTTTTTAAAAAAATAACCCCTGGTAGTGCTAACTTGATGCCTACATAGCACTACCACCCTAGTAACTTTTGAGTGGGCGGGTGAAAATGAAGAAAAAGTATGCCAATAATTCCCGTTTTTTTTACCGTTTTTCACCGTGGACGCGAAAAATTGACCGTTCGACTTTTTTAAAAAATAAACCCTGGTAGTGCTAACTTGATGCCTACATAGAACTACCACCCTAGTAACTTTTGAGTGGGTGGGTGAAAATGAAAAAAAGTATGCCAATAATTCTCGTTTGTTTACCGTTTTTCACCGTGGAAACGAAAAATTGACCGTCCGACTTTTTAAAAAAATAACCCCTGGTAGTGCTAACTTGATGCCTACATAGCACTACCACCCTAGTAACTTTTGAGTGGGCGGGTGAAAATGAAGAAAAAGTATGCCAATAATTCCCGTTTTTTTTACCGTTTTTCACCCTGGAAACGAAAAATTGACCGTTCTACTTTTTTAAAAAGTCACCCCTGGTAGTGCTAACTTGATGCCTACATAGAACTACTCCCCTAGTAACTTTTGAGAGGGTGGGTGAAAATGAAGAAAAAGTATGCCAATAATTCCCGTTTTTTACCGTTTTTCATCGTGGAAACGAAAAATTGACCGTTCGACTTTTTTAAAAAATAACCCCTGGTAGTGCTAACTTGATGCCTACATAGCACTACCACCCTAGTAACTTTTGAGTGGGTGGGTGAAAATGAAGAAAAAGTATGCCAATAATTCCCGTCTTTTTACCGGTTTTCCCCGTGGAAACGAAAAATTGACCGTTCGACATTTTTAAAAAATAACCCCTGGTAGTGCTAACTTGATGCCTACATAGTACTACCACTCTAGTAACTTTTGAGAGGGTGGGTGAAAATTAAGTAAAAGTATGCCAATAATTCCCGTTTTTTTACCGTTTTTCACCGTGGAACGAAAAATTGACCGTTCAACTTTTTTAAAAAATAAACCCTGGTAGTGCTAACTTGATGCCCTAGTAACTTTTGAGTGGGTGGGTGAAAATGAAGAAAAAGTATGCCAATAATTCCCGCTTTTTTACCGTTTTTCACCGTGGAACGAAAAATTGACCGTTCGACTTTTTAAAAAAATAACCCCTGGTAGTGCTAACTTGATGCCTACATAGCACTACCACCCTAGTAACTTTTGAGTGGGTGGGTGAAAATGAAGAAAAAGTATGCCAATAATTCCCGCTTTTTTACCGTTTTTCACCGTGGAACGAAAAATTGACCGTTCAACTTTTTTAAAAAATAAACCCTGGTAGTGCTAACTTGATGCCCTAGTAACTTTTGAGTGGGTGGGTGAAAATGAAGAAAAAGTATGCCAATAATTCCCGCTTTTTTACCGTTTTTCACCGTGGAACGAAAAATTGACCGTTCGACTTTTTAAAAAAATAACCCCTGGTAGTGCTAACTTGATGCCTACATAGAACTACCACCCTAGTAACTTTTGAGTGGGTGGGTGAAAATGAAAAAAAGTATGCCAATAATTCTCGTTTGTTTACCGTTTTTCACCGTGGAAACGAAAAATTGACCGTCCGACTTTTTAAAAAAATAACCCCTGGTAGTGCTAACTTGATGCCTACATAGCACTACCACCCTAGTAACTTTTGAGTGGGCGGGTGAAAATGAAGAAAAAGTATGCCAATAATTCCCGTTTTTTTTACCGTTTTTCACCGTGGACGCGAAAAATTGACCGTTCGACTTTTTTAAAAAATAACCCCTGGTAGTGCTAACTTGATGCCTACATAGCACTTCCACCCTAGTAACTTTTGAGTGGATGGGTGAAAATGAAGAAAAAGTATGCCAATAATTCCCGTTTTCTTACCGTTTTTCACCGTGGAAACGAAAAATTGACCGTTCGACTTTTTTAAAAAATAACCCCTGGTAGTGCTAACTTGATGCCTACATAGCACTACCACCCTAGTAACTTTTGAGTGGGTGGGTGAAAATGAAAAAAAGTATGCCAATAATTCCCGTTTTTTTACCGTTTTTCACCGTGGAAACGAAAAATTGACCCTTCGACTTTTTTAAAAAATAACCCCTGGTAGTGCTAACTTGATGCCTACATAGCACTACCACCCTAGTAACTTTTGAGTGGGTGGGTGAAAATGAAAAAAAGTATGCCAATAAATCCCGTTTTTTTACCGTTTTTCACCGTGCAAACGAAAAATTGACCGTTCGACTTTTTTAAAAAATAACCCCTGGCTAACTTGATGCCTACATAGCACTACCACCCTAGTAACTTTTGAGTGGGTGGGTGAAAATGAAAAAAAGTATGCCAATAATTCCCGTTTTTTACCGTTTTTCACCGTGGAAACGAAAAATTTACCGTTCGACTTTTTTAAAAAATAACCCCTGGTAGTGCTAACTTGATGCCTACATAGCACTACCACCCTAGTAACTTTTAAGTGGGTGGGTGAAAATGAAAAAAAAGTATATCAATAATTCCCGTTTTTTTTACCGTTTATCACCGTGGAGACGAAAAATTGACCGTTCGACTTTTTAAAAAATAACCCCTGGTAGTGCTAACTTGATGCCTACATAGCACTACCACTCTAGTAACTTTTGAGAGGGTGGGTGAAAATTAAGTAAAAGTATGCCAATAATTCCCGTTTTTTTACCGTTTTTCACCGTGGAAACGAAAAATTGACCGTCAGACTTTTTTAAAAAATAACCCCTGGTAGTGCTAACTTGATGCCTACATAGCACTACAACCCTAGTAACTTTTGAGTGGGTGGGTGAAAATGAAGAAAAAGTATGCCAATAATTCCCGTCTTTTTACCGGTTTTCCCCGTGGAAACGAAAAATTGACCGTTCGACATTTTTAAAAAATAACCCCTGGTAGTGCTAACTTGATGCCTACATAGCACTACCACCCTAGTAACTTTTGAGTGGGTGGGTGAAAATGAAGAAAAAGTATGCCAATAATTTCTTTTTTTTTTCGATTTTCACCGTGGAAACGAAAAATTGACCTTTCGCCTTTTTTAAAAAATAACCCCTGGTTGTGCTAACTTGGTGCCTACATAACCCTACCACCCTAGTAACTTTTGAGTGGGTGGGTGAAAATGAAGAAAAAGTATGCCAATAATTCCCGTTTTTTTTACCGTTTTTCACCCTGGAAACGAAAAATTGACCGTTCTACTTTAAAAAAGTCACCCCTGGTAGTGCTAACTTGATGCCTACATAGAACTACTCCCCTAGTAACTTTTGAGAGGGTGGGTGAAAATGAAGAAAAAGTATGCCAATAATTCCCGTTTTTTTACCGTTTTTCACCGTGGAAACGAAAAATTGACCGTTCGACTTTTTTAAAAAATAACCCCTGGTAGTGCTAACTTGATGCCTACATAGCACTACCCCTAGTAACTTTTGAGTGGGTGGGTGAAAATGAAATGAAATGAAATTTTTTTAAAAAATAAACCCTGGTAGTGCTAATTTGATGCCCTAGTAACTTTTGAGTGGGTGGGTGAAAATGAAGAAAAAGTATGCCAATAATTCCCGCTTTTTTACCGTTTTTCACCGCGGAACGAAAAATTGACCGTTCGACTTTTTAAAAAAATAACCGCTGGTAGTGCTAACTTGATGCCTACATAGCACTACCACCCTAGTAACTTTTGAGTGGATGGGTGAAAATAAAGAAAAAGTATGCCAATAATTCCCGATTTCTTACCGTTTTTCACCGTGGAAACGAAAAATTGACCGTTCGACTTTTTTAAAAAATAACCCCTGGTAGTGCTAACTTGATGCCTACATAGCACTACCACCCTAGTAACTTTTGAGTGGGTGGGTGAAAATGAAGAAAAAGTATGCCAATAATTCCCGTTTTTTTACCGTTTTTCACCGTGGACACGAAAAATTTACCGTTCGACTTTTTTAAAAAATAACCCCTGGTAGTGCTAACTTGATGCCTACATAGCACTTCCACCCTAGTAACTTTTGAGTGGGTGGGTGAAAATGAAGAAAACGTATGCCAATAATTCCCGTTTTTTTTACCGTTTTTCACCGTGGAAACGAAAAATTTACCGTTCGACTTTTTAAAAAATAACCCCTGGTAATGCTAACTTGGTGCCTACATAGCACTACCACCCTAGTAACTTTTGAGTGGGTGGGTGAAAATGAAAAAAAGTATACCAATAATTCCCGTTTTTTTTTACCGTTTATCACCGTGGAAACGAAAAATTGACCGTTCGAATTTTTTAAAAAATAACCCCTGGTAGTGCTAACTTGATGCCTACATAGCACTTCCACCCTAGTAACTTTTGAGTGGGTGGGTGAAAATGAAAAAAAGTATACCAATAATTCCCGTTTTTTTTTAATTTATCACCGTGGAAACGAAAAATTGACCGTTCGACTTTTTAAAATAATAACCCCTGGTAGTGCTAACTTGATGCCTACATAGCACTACCACCCTAGTAACTTTTGAGTGGATGGGTGAAAATGAAGAAAAAGTATGCCAATAATTCCCGTTTTTTACCGTTTTTCACCTTGGAAACGAAAAATTGACCATTCGAATTTTTAAAAAAATAAACCCTGGTAGTGCTAACTTGATGCCTACATAGCACTTCCACCCTAGTAACTTTTGAGTGGGTGGGTGAAAATGAAGAAAAAGTATGCCAATAATTCCCGTTTTTCACCTTGGAAACGAAAAATTGACCGTTCGAATTTTAAAAAAAATAAACCCTGGTAGTGCTAACTTGATGCCTACATAGCACTTCCACCCTAGTAACTTTTGAGTGGGTGGGTGAAAATGAAGAAAAAGTATGCCAATAATTCCCGTTTTTTACCGTTTTTCACCGTGGAAACGAAAAATTGACGGTTCGACTTTTTTAAAAGATAACCCCTGGTAGTGCTAACTTGATGTCTACATAGCACTACCACCCTAGTAACTTTTGAGTGGGTGGGTGAAAATGAAGAAAAAGTATGCCAATAATTCCCGTTTTCTTACCGTTTTTCACAGTGGAAACGAAAAATTGACCGTTCGACTTTTTTAAAAAATAACCCCTGGTAGTGCTAACTTGATGCCTACATAGCACTACCTCTAGTAACTTTTGAGTGGGTGGGTGAAAATGAAGAAAAAGTATGCCAATAATTCCCGTTTTTTACCGTTTTTCACCGTGGAAACGAAAAATTGACCGTTCGAATTTTTTAAAAAATAACCCTTTGATGCCTATATAGAACTACCACCCTAGTAACTTTTGAGTGGGTGGGTGAAAATGAAAAAAGTATACCAATAATTCCCGTTTTTTTACCGTTTATCACCGTGGAAACGAAAAATTGACCGTTCGACTTTTTTAAAAAATAACCCCTGGTAGTGCTAACTTGATGCCTACATAGCACTTCCACCCTAGTAACTTTTGAGTGGATGGGTGAAAAAGAAAAAAAAGGAGACCAATAATTCTCGTTTTGTTACCGTTTTTCACCGTGGAAACGAAAAATTGACCGTTCGACTTTTTTAAAAAATGACCCCTGGTAGTGCTAACTTGATGCCTACATAGCACTACCACCCTAGTAACTTTTGAGTGGGTGGGTGAAAATGAAAAAAAGTATGCCAATAATTCCCGTTTTTTTACCGTTTTTCACCGTGGAAACGAAAAATTGACCGTTCGACTTTTTTAAAAAATAAACCCTGGTAGTGCTAACTTGATGCCCTAGTAACTTTTGAGTGGGTGGGTGAAAATGAAGAAAAAGTATGCCAATAATTCCCGCTTTTTTACCGTTTTTCACCGTGGAACGAAAAATTGACCGTTCGACTTTTTTAAAAAATAAACCCTGGTAGTGCTAACTTGATGCCCTAGTAACTTTTGAGTGGGTGGGTGAAAATGAAGAAAAAGTATGCCAATAATTCCCGCTTTTTTACCGTTTTTCACCGTGGAACGAAAAATTGACCGTTCGACTTTTTAAAAAAATAACCCCTGGTAGTGCTAACTTGATGCCTACATAGCACTACCACCCTAGTAACTTTTGAGTGGGTCGGTGAAAATGAAAAAAGTATGCCAATAATTCCCGTTTTTTACCGTTTTTCACCGTGGAAACGAAAAATTGATCGTTCGATTTTTAAAAAAATAACCCCTGGTAGTGCTAACTTGATGCCTACATAGCACTACCACCCTAGTAACTTTTGAGTGGGTGGGTGAAAATGAAAAAAAGTATGCCAATAATTCTCGTTTTTTTTACCGTTTTTCACCGTGGAAACGAAAAATTGACCGTCCGACTTTTTAAAAAAATAACCCCTGGTAGTGCTAACTTGATGCCTACATAGCACTACCACCCTAGTAACTTTTGAGTGGGCGGGTGAAAATGAAGAAAAAGTATGCCAATAATTCCCGTTTTTTTCACCGTTTTTCACCGTGGACGCGAAAAATTGACCGTTCGACTTTTTAAAAAATAACCCCTGGTAGTGCTAACTTGATGCCTACATAGCACTTCCACCCTAGTAACTTTTGAGTGGATGGGTGAAAATGAAGAAAAAGTATGCCAATAATTCCCGTTTTCTTACCGTTTTTCACCGTGGAAACGAAAAATTGACCGTTCGACTTTTTTAAAAAATAACCCCTGGTAGTGCTAACTTGATGCCTTCATAGCACTACCACCCTAGTAACTTTTGAGTGGGTGGGTGAAAATGAAAAAAAGTATGCCAATAATTCCCGTTTTTTTACCGTTTTTCACCGTGGAAACGAAAAATTGACCCTTCGACTTTTTTAAAAAATAACCCCTGGTAGTGCTAACTTGATGCCTACATAGCACTACCACCCTAGTAACTTTTGAGTGGGTGGGTGAAAATGAAAAAAAGTATGCCAATAAATCCCGTTTTTTTACCGTTTTTCACCGTGCAAACGAAAAATTGACCGTTCGACTTTTTTAAAAAATAACCCCTGGCTAACTTGATGCCTACATAGCACTACCACCCTAGTAACTTTTGAGTGGGTGGGTGAAAATGAAAAAAAGTATGCCAATAATTCCCGTTTTTTACCGTTTTTCACCGTGGAAACGAAAAATTTACCGTTCGACTTTTTTAAAAAATTACCCCTGGTAGTGCTAACTTGATGCCTACATAGCACTACCACCCTAGTAACTTTTAAGTGGGTGGGTGAAAATGAAAAAAAAGTATATCAATAATTCCCGTTTTTTTTACCGTTTATCACCGTGGAGACGAAAAATTGACCGTTCGACTTTTTAAAAAATAACCCCTGGTAGTGCTAACTTGATGCCTACATAGCACTACCACTCTAGTAACTTTTGAGAGGGTGGGTGAAAATTAAGTAAAAGTATGCCAATAATTCCCGTTTTTTTACCGTTTTTCACCGTGGAAACGAAAAATTGACCGTCAGACTTTTTTAAAAAATAACCCCTGGTAGTGCTAACTTGATGCCTACATAGCACTACAACCCTAGTAACTTTTGAGTGGGTGGGTGAAAATGAAGAAAAAGTATGCCAATAATTCCCGTCTTTTTACCGGTTTTCCCCGTGGAAACGAAAAATTGACCGTTCGACATTTTTAAAAAATAACCCCTGGTAGTGCTAACTTGATGCCTACATAGCACTACCACCCTAGTAACTTTTGAGTGGGTGGGTGAAAATGAAGAAAAAGTATGCCAATAATTTCCGTTTTTTTTTTCGATTTTCACCGTGGAAACGAAAAATTGACCTTTCGCCTTTTTAAAAAAATAACCCCTGGTTGTGCTAACTTGGTGCCTACATAACCCTACCACCCTAGTAACTTTTGAGTGGGTGGGTGAAAATGAAGAAAAAGTATGCCAATAATTCCCGTTTTTTTTACCGTTTTTCACCCTGGAAACGAAAAATTGACCGTTCTACTTTTTTAAAAAGTCACCCCTGGTAGTGCTAACTTGATGCCTACATAGAACTACTCCCCTAGTAACTTTTGAGAGGGTGGGTGAAAATGAAGAAAAAGTATGCCAATATTTCCCGTTTTTTACCGTTTTTCACCGTGGAAACGAAAAATTGACCGTTCGACTTTTTTAAAAAATAACCCCTGGTAGTGCTAACTTGATGCCTACATAGCACTACCACCCTAGTAACTTTTGAGTGGGTGGGTGAAAATGAAGAAAAAGTATGCCAATAATTCCCGTCTTTTTACCGGTTTTCCCCGTGGAAACGAAAAATTGACCGTTCGACATTTTTAAAAAATAACCCCTGGTAGTGCTAACTTGATGCCTACATAGCACTACCACTCTAATAACTTTTGAGAGGGTGGGTGAAAATTAAGTAAAAGTATGCCAATAATTCCCGTTTTTTTTACCGTTTTTCACCGTGGAACGAAAAATTGACCGTTCGACTTTTTTAAAAAATAAACCCTGGTAGTGCTAACTTGATGCCCTAGTAACTTTTGAGTGGGTGGGTGAAAATGAAGAAAAAGTATGCCAATAATTCCCGCTTTTTTACCGTTTTTCACCGTGGAACGAAAAATTGACCGTTCGACTTTTTAAAAAAATAACCCCTGGTAGTGCTAACTTGATGCCTACATAGCACTACCACCCTAGTAACTTTTGAGTGGGTGGGTGAAAATGCAAAAAAGTATGCCAATAATTCCCGTTTTTTACCGTTTTTCACCGTGGAAACGAAAAATTGATCGTTCGATTTTTTAAAAAATAACCCCTGGTAGTGCTAACTTGATGCCTACATAGAACTACCACCCTAGTAACTTTTGAGTGGGTGGGTGAAAATGAAAAAAAGTATGCCAATAATTCTCGTTTGTTTACCGTTTTTCACCGTGGAAACGAAAAATTGACCGTCCGACTTTTTAAAAAAATAACCCCTGGTAGTGCTAACTTGATGCCTACATAGCACTACCACCCTAGTAACTTTTGAGTGGGTGGGTGAAAATGAAAAAAAGTATGCCAATAATTCCCGTTTTTTACCGTTTTTCACCGTGGAAACGAAAAATTGATCGTTCGATTTTTTAAAAAATAACCCCTGGTAGTGCTAACTTGATGCCTACATAGAACTACCACCCTAGTAACTTTTGAGTGGGTGGGTGAAAATGAAAAAAAGTATGCCAATAATTCTCGTTTGTTTACCGTTTTTCACCGTGGAAACGAAAAATTGACCGTCCGACTTTTTAAAAAAATAACCCCTGGTAGTGCTAACTTGATGCCTACATAGCACTACCACCCTAGTAACTTTTGAGTGGGCGGGTGAAAATGAAGAAAAAGTATGCCAATAATTCCCGTTTTTTACCGTTTTTCACCGTGGAAACGAAAAATTGATCGTTCGATTTTTTAAAAAATAACCCCTGGTAGTGCTAACTTGATGCCTACATAGCACTTCCACCCTAGTAACTTTTGAGTGGATGGGTGAAAATGAAGAAAAAGTATGCCAATAATTCCCGTTTTCTTACCGTTTTTCACCGTGGAAACGAAAAATTGACCGTTCGACTTTTTTAAAAAATAACCCCTGGTAGTGCTAACTTGATGCCTACATAGCACTACCACCCTAGTAACTTTTGAGTGGGTGGGTGAAAATGAAAAAAAGTATGCCAATAATTCCCGTTTTTTTACCGTTTTTCACCGTGGAAACGAAAAATTGACCCTTCGACTTTTTTAAAAAATAACCCCTGGTAGTGCTAACTTGATGCCTACATAGCACTACCACCCTAGTAACTTTTGAGTGGGTGGGTGAAAATGAAAAAAAGTATGCCAATAAATCCCGTTTTTTTACCGTTTTTCACCGTGCAAACGAAAAATTGACCGTTCGACTTTTTTAAAAAATAACCCCTGGCTAACTTGATGCCTACATAGCACTACCACCCTAGTAACTTTTGAGTGGGTGGGTGAAAATGAAAAAAAGTATGCCAATAATTCCCGTTTTTTACCGTTTTTCACCGTGGAAACGAAAAATTTACCGTTCGACTTTTTTAAAAAATAACCCCTGGTAGTGCTAACTTGATGCCTACATAGCACTACCACCCTAGTAACTTTTAAGTGGGTGGGTGAAAATGAAAAAAAAGTATATCAATAATTCCCGTTTTTTTTTACCGTTTATCACCGTGGAGACGAAAAATTGACCGTTCGACTTTTTAAAAAATAACCCCTGGTAGTGCTAACTTGATGCCTACATAGCACTACCACTCTAGTAACTTTTGAGAGGGTGGGTGAAAATTAAGTAAAAGTATGCCAATAATTCCCGTTTTTTTACCGTTTTTCACCGTGGAAACGAAAAATTGACCGTCAGACTTTTTTAAAAAATAACCCCTGGTAGTGCTAACTTGATGCCTACATAGCACTACAACCCTAGTAACTTTTGAGTGGGTGGGTGAAAATGAAGAAAAAGTATGCCAATAATTCCCGTCTTTTTACCGGTTTTCCCCGTGGAAACGAAAAATTGACCGTTCGACATTTTTAAAAAATAACCCCTGGTAGTGCTAACTTGATGCCTACATAGCACTACCACCCTAGTAACTTTTGAGTGGGTGGGTGAAAATGAAGAAAAAGTATGCCAATAATTTCCGTTTTTTTTTTCGATTTTCACCGTGGAAACGAAAAATTGACCTTTCGCCTTTTTTAAAAAATAACCCCTGGTTGTGCTAACTTGGTGCCTACATAACCCTACCACCCTAGTAACTTTTGAGTGGGTGGGTGAAAATGAAGAAAAAGTATGCCAATAATTCCCGTTTTTTTTACCGTTTTTCACCCTGGAAACGAAAAATTGACCGTTCTACTTTTTTAAAAAGTCACCCCTGGTAGTGCTAACTTGATGCCTACATAGAACTACTCCCCTAGTAACTTTTGAGAGGGTGGGTGAAAATGAAGAAAAAGTATGCCAATAATTCCCGTTTTTTTACCGTTTTTCACCGTGGAAACGAAAAATTGACCGTTCGACTTTTTTAAAAAATAACCCCTGGTAGTGCTAACTTGATGCCTACATAGCACTACCCCTAGTAACTTTTGAGTGGGTGGGTGAAAATGAAATGAAATGAAATTTTTTTAAAAAATAAACCCTGGTAGTGCTAATTTGATGCCCTAGTAACTTTTGAGTGGGTGGGTGAAAATGAAGAAAAAGTATGCCAATAATTCCCGCTTTTTTACCGTTTTTCACCGCGGAACGAAAAATTGACCGTTCGACTTTTTAAAAAAATAACCGCTGGTAGTGCTAACTTGATGCCTACATAGCACTACCACCCTAGTAACTTTTGAGTGGATGGGTGAAAATAAAGAAAAAGTATGCCAATAATTCCCGATTTTTTACCGTTTTTCACCGTGGAAACGAAAAATTGACCGTTCGACTTTTTTAAAAAATAACCCCTGGTAGTGCTAACTTGATGCCTACATAGCACTACCACCCTAGTAACTTTTGAGTGGGTGGGTGAAAATGAAGAAAAAGTATGCCAATAATTCCCGTTTTTTTACCGTTTTCCACCGTGGACACGAAAAATTTACCGTTCGACTTTTTTATAAAATAACCCCTGGTAGTGCTAACTTGATGCCTACATAGCACTTCCACCCTAGTAACTTTTGAGTGGGTGGGTGAAAATGAAGAAAACGTATGCCAATAATTCCCGTTTTTTTTTACCGTTTTTCACCGTGGAAACGAAAAATTTACCGTTCGACTTTTTAAAAAATAACCCCTGGTAATGCTAACTTGGTGCCTACATAGCACTACCACCCTAGTAACTTTTGAGTGGGTGGGTGAAAATGAAAAAAAGTATACCAATAATTCCCGTTTTTTTTTTACCGTTTATCACCGTGGAAACGAAAAATTGACCGTTCGAATTTTTTAAAAAATAACCCCTGGTAGTGCTAACTTGATGCCTACATAGCACTTCCACTCTAGTAACTTTTGAGTGGGTGGGTGAAAATGAAAAAAAAGTATACCAATAATTCCCGTTTTTTTTTTAATTTATCACCGTGGAAACGAAAAATTGACCGTTCGACTTTTTAAAATATTAACCCCTGGTAGTGCTAACTTGATGCCTACATAGCACTACCACCCTAGTAACTTTTGAGTGGATGGGTGAAAATGAAGAAAAAGTATGCCAATAATTCCCGTTTTTTACCGTTTTTCACCTTGGAAACGAAAAATTGACCATTCGAATTTTTAAAAAAATAAACCCTGGTAGTGCTAACTTGATGCCTACATAGCACTTCCACCCTAGTAACTTTTGAGTGGGTGGGTGAAAATGAAGAAAAAGTATGCCAATAATTCCCGTTTTTCACCTTGGAAACGAAAAATTGACCGTTCGAATTTTAAAAAAAAATAAACCCTGGTAGTGCTAACTTGATGCCTACATAGCACTTCCACCCTAGTAACTTTTGAGTGGGTGGGTGAAAATGAAGAAAAAGTATGCCAATAATTCCCGTTTTTTACCGTTTTTCACCGTGGAAACGAAAAATTGACGGTTCGACTTTTTTAAAAGATAACCCCTGGTAGTGCTAACTTGATGTCTACATAGCACTACCACCCTAGTAACTTTTGAGTGGGTGGGTGAAAATGAAGAAAAAGTATGCCAATAATTCCCGTTTTTTACCGTTTTTCACCTTGGAAACGAAAAATTGACCGTTCGAATTTTTAAAAAAATAAACCCTGGTAGTGCTAACTTGA